>NW_009603276.1:95166-120076 GCF_000690535.1 Cariama cristata
ATAGGTAAAACAAAAGCTGCGCAAGGAGTTCATTCACCACTTCTCACCAGCAGGCAGGTGTTCAGTCATCTCCAGGAAAGCAGGGCTCCATCACATACTTGGGAAAACAAATGCAATCACTCCAAACATCTCTCCCCTTCCTTCTTCTTCCCCCTGGGTTTAATTGCTGAGCATGATGTCATACAGTATGGAATATCCCTATGGATATCAGTTGGGCTCAGCTGTCCCAGCTGTGTCCCCTCCCAACTTCTTGTGCACCCCCAGCCTACTCACTGGTGGGGTGGGATGAGGAGCAAAAGAGGCCTTGACTCTGTGTAAGTACTGCTTCAGTAATAACGAAAGCCTCTCTCTATTATGAACACTATTTTCAGCACAAATCTAAAACATAGCCCTGTACTAGCTACTAGGAAGAAAATTAACTTTATCCCAGCCCAAACCAGCACAGATTAGAAGTATTTATCTGTTTTCAGAATGCAAGAAGAACCTTCTTTTACCATAAACAAGCCTTTTCCAGCAATCATGTTAGTGGAAAGAAAAAAAATCCTGTAACTTCACATGGGAGATTAAGAATGCTGCAAACCTTACAGTCACAGTCTGGGGAAAATTTCCATCAGAGTTCTGCCCACCCAAAGACTGCAGCCTCAGGCAAGAATGTTTAATGTTGGAGACCACAAGAATCAGGGACTGAAGAGTTCTACTATGCTTCCAGAGCCATGTCCCTTGCAGACACATCACAGGACAGTAACAGTGGGTGATCCACAATTTAGCAATATGGAAAAATTGTCAAAGATTACATCACAACAGGAAACACTGAAAAAAAAAAGAAATAATTTAAATCAGAAGTCAGAAGCAGCCAACATTTACCCACAAGTTGAGAGAGATGTTTCAACTGCAGGGTTAGAACGACCCAAGGTGTCCACACACCCATCTCTAAATCAAAGCAAAATCTCTTAGGTGACTTAAAAGTTGTTGAAAAATGTACCACAATTACCCAAGTTATTAGTAAAAATGTGGTCAGAGAATACTAATACCTTTACAAAAGATTAACAAATTCTTAGTATATAGCATGGTAAAAATAAGCAGCCTTCACAAACAATAAGGAAATCAATTGAATGTATTCACATGGTAACAAGCTATGATGATACGTGGTATATAGAACAGTATCGACCTATTCAATAATTTATTAGTCCTTATTGGGCAATGGTTAACTTATACTAATCATTTTATCAATATAATTTTTATATGAAATGTGAATGAAAAAGTGCTAGTGGCAATCCTGGGTATGAGAATAACTCAGTTAACAGGCTGACACAAAAATCCAAGGAAGATCTATAAAACAGGCAGTTGAACATAAATTCTATGATGTAAACTTATGAGTTTTCAATGCATTAGGATCGCTCAGCAGGGTCAAAAAGTCTTTTTTTAAAAAAAAGAAAAAAGAAAAAAGACATTGGATAAACAATACATCTAAAGAAAAGGTTCTGACAAAACTCAAGAGGTAAACAAAGTAATAGATTACAGGAATGTCTTCCCATGTTTTACAAATGAGTTATCAGTTCTCAGTTTAGGAAGAAACAGAACATGGGTCCAACAAACTAATTAAAGAAAATATATGATAGCGGAAAGTAAGGTAACAATACGGTGGAAAAAATGTGCTAAATTATGTGAGCTAGCCAAAACTAAAGAAGATTAATCAGATTTAAAAAGACCCAGCAAACCTAGGGCACCATGTATTTGAAATTCAACACAGAAAAGGAACATTAACTTTCTCTGAAAGGAACAAAAAAAGTACTTAGTACCACATGTGTACTAAGTAGCAACTCCGATTCAGTGAAAAATAAAAGGAAACCTAGAACACTGTAACAATATAAGGAAAAAAATGAGGACAGTTGTATGAAGATATTTTATTATTGACCACCTGCATACATGAAAACAGGTTCCATTTGTGGAATAATATCAACAATGACATAGTAAATATTTAAATTTATTTTGTTTCTTTACTTCTAACATTAACTTAGTTATGATAAACTCCATCTCAAAGAAAATGTAGCAGATAGAGAAAGAGCACAGAAATTAGTAGTGATCCTGAAAAACTTCCCCAGAAGTAGAAATGAGAAACTTCTATTCCATTGAGAGAAACATTAACAAGAGTTAATATAATAGGGAAAAGAATGGGTACAGGCAGGCATTTGACAGTGTAGGTATTGGCTTAGTGTAGCTATGGCTCCTTTTTTGTTGGGCTTGGGAAATGTAATCTTCACTCCCAACTTGTTCATGTACAATGAGTGGTTGTGTCTATCCTGCAGCAGGTCGTAGTGTGTGAAGCTTTGTTCTTCCCTCTTACCACCCATACTTCCAAATATTTGCGGTTCACTGATGTGTTGTATGACTGCTGACAATCTGAAATGTATAGTTTTGCCTTTTTATCATTGCAGTTTTGGGCAGTATTTTATGAACAAACAAGCTTCTTTCACTTATACCATCTTGTAAAATACTTGAGCACATGGCGATTGATAGAAAGAATGCAGATACTATCTGTTAATGTCATTATTTTATTATCTACTTCATAAACAGTATAACTGTTATTCAGAATGTATTTACTGACTATTGTTAGGAATATATTATCTTTTAGTCTTCTATTATTATTTGACACAATTCACAAAGCCATTAAAGTATACTTATTCACCCCAAAATTGAGGAATTTATGAATAAATGAGATGCAAGAACCACAAGAGCTGGGTCACAAGAAACATCTTTTACTTTCCAAGCAAGCTTTTATTACTGTGGGCACTGATTCAAGCCTTGCCTTAACAGGCAAGAAATGATGAGTGAGTTAACAGCACAGACTTGTCATGCTGAAAGACAAGGGGAACTGTTCAGTGCAGGTGCAAAATTCTGGGGGCTTGAGGCACATAATGTCAATTCTCGTAAGTAATCATCTTCTAACACTGCTATTATTTCAGGTGCTCATCACTATTTACATGGAAAACAGTTGTCATTATTTCCTCATCCGGCCACTTCAGAGAACTCTGTAGGATTTAGATAATACTTTAAAATTGCATGGATTATTGAATTAAATCAAATTGATTTGTTGGCTTGGGGGGGGGGTGAGAAAAAGAACTGTATTGCTGTTACTGAGTAAGTTTATTACAGGTTGTTCACGAACCAAAAATTACATGCTTTGTTTGTATGTTGTGTGGCAAACTTGAAATCACAAGTGTTTACATGTGCTGCACGCATACACTTTGGGGTTTTAATAGCTGGTTGACAATAGATTAAAGGCAGAAATATGGCATTTTATTAAAGCAAACATATCAGTATGCCTACCATCTAGTTTTCTTCAGACACAAAAGTTTCTGTTGAGTGATACCTTTGAAATTCCTTGAGGGCACCCTATTATTCACTTTCCTCAGCAGAGAGCAGCTGCAAACGGTCTCCAATTTTCAAAGAGTATTGCCTGGTCATTCTTTACTGTCAAAATGAAGAAGAGCATAAAAGTTAAGTCAATAAAGTAATATGAAATGCTTAATATAAAAATTCAAGAATGAATGATTAACCATTAAAAACTTACAGTAGCTATTTCAGTCAGGAAAAAAAAAAATTAACATTTCCCTTGAAACCTATTAACACTCCTTGTAAACAATATTCTTTCTTGAAATATATGACCTTTCCTAATGCTCTCCATACACATGGCATTTTTCTTATATCCACTTTACCTTCACTGATATGCGGCTGAATTCCTCAGGAGAGGGTGTTTAGAGCCCCTTCCTCTGATGCACTGAAAAAATGTATTCTTTTATTGCATTCCCCTTCACAAATACACCTAACCTTCAGCTTTAGATCTTAAAATCCTTTCCTCATCTGAGAGTCACGTGACCTGTTGTAGTTGACATGACACCACCATTCCAGCCACGGTCAAGTGTGGAGCATTAAAATTGATCTCATTCATTTGAGCTAGTGATAGCTACATTTATGTACAGACAAAATGACACGCTTCCCTGCTGCATTTAGCCGAACAGTACCTTTAAAAATCTCAATTATCTCAACACCTAAGCCTTAATCAAAGACAGGGTGACTGCTTACACTGAATACTGCCTGCAAATCCTGCTGCACAGAAGACAGGGAATAGGATCCAATTTTTAGGGAAACAACAACGCTCTCCTTTCTGGGTTTGCTTAGCCACCAACTTTTCCTCCAGTGCTGAATGTGTAAGCAAGGGGTTGTGCAGGGGACCACAGGGGAAAACAATTATATGGAAGCTGTCTGTATTCATGCATTCGAGGCTGCCAGAAGTATTGATCTAAAGCTACCAAAAGACAACTTTAGGAGCACACACAGGGTCAGAACCTGAGACTCCAGAGGTTCCACAGTGACCACGGAAGCCAAAACATGACCTACAATCTTAAGGTGATTTGTTACTTGCTTGAAGCAATTACATCATTAGAAAGAGTTTATGACTAAAATGATTCAAATATACAATGGTGGAATTAGAAGGTGCACAGCAAAGGTCAGCACCTGTGCTTTGGAAAGTCATAGTATAAGTTTCCAGTTGAAAAATATAACAAAGGAAGAGAAGGATGACTGCCAGGGCTGGCTTCCTATGGCTCGCTCATTGTACATAGGTAACTGTCACTGTGACTTCTCCTTCAGATTGTCCTTCTTACTGGGATTTATGGGAACAGATCAACGAGCAAATATTCTGTGCAAGGCAGTACATCACAGTGCCCATGACTGTAGCAGACTTCTGAATTTCGTGTCTACTGGACTTTGCATGTAGAGTCTGACACAAGGAAATACACTTGCAGATCACTTTAGTTAGATCACCACCAGAGTTTTGAGGAAGGCAACATTTTAGAGAAACACTGCCTAGGAAAGTCAAGGTAACCATGGTTTGGAAAAATAAAACCAACAATAACAAATAATACTACCACTAAATCAAAATCCTTAGGTTAGGAAAATACTCTCTAAAAAGCACAGCAGATTTCAGCTCAGATAATCCAGATGACTAATAAATGCAGATCCACTTGTAGTTGCAGCAACTCTAGAAGGCTGAGGAATACAGATTATAATTATAAGGTCCATTGTATATATTATTCTGACTTTAGACACAGGTGTCTAAATACAGATATAAAGATAGATACAGACATATCCTAATAAGATTTCTGGTTATCTGGGAAACTGGAATTCCCACTTCACTAACTGCCTGTGAAAGAGACAGTGAAACTATGTTAAAAAAAATACATAAACCAGAGATCATAAGTCACACATCAAAATGTAGTGTTTGAAAAATTGCATTAAATACAGGGAACCATTGGACTCTGTCTTTAATGCATGGTCTGAACCCATATCAAAATACTTGATCACAAGTCTAGCTCACACATATCAATAAGCAACTTGAACAACTTCCCTGAAGTGCTGCTCAAATATTGCTTTGAAGAATAGGAAGATACATCCACATTCTTCATTTTGCAACAAAAGGTGGTCAAAGGAACATCATCTAACACCAGGTATACAGAAGTCAATGAACTGAAATGAACTCTGCATTAACAGGCTAAAGCAAGGCCAAAAGGAAGGCCTTGTTTTTGTGTTACAAATATTTATGCGAATAATTAGTAAGTAGGATGTTAAGTAGGTCTTTCAAGATTGCAATTTAGAAATCAGAAAACCAAAAATATTACCACCAATGGATATTGCATTTGAAGTCACATTTAAAGTAAGAATGGTAAAATTTGCATTGTAGCTAACTGGTGAATCTAGTATCTAGTACGTATCTAGTGCTGCAGTGTTACAGCATTTAATAATCTTGGAAATACATGCTTTGCATGTACTCTGATTTCAATTAGAAATAGTAGGAACATCTGATATTAAAAGCCACAAAAGACTTGTCCACAAAGCTAGGAAAAAATCAGTGGGCTGCTGAATTTAATATGAAGTTTTTACTCAAAGTAGTCTTAATTCAAAGCAGCAAAAGTGGGGATTGGTCAGACAGGTTTACACAAGCCCATGGAAAACTTTGCATTTCTGCTTAAACTAACATACTTTGACAAGTCTCATTGAAATCTGGAGCACTTAGATTAAAAAACTAAGTTTTAGATTCTACATTTTTCTGATTGGAATCTCAGTTTTTATGACCTGACATCATTAAAGATTGCTACTGCCTCAAAAGAATGACTAAGTTCACATATTTCAGACACTTATTATTGGTTACCCTGATAAAGTTCTTTACCCACTGACCTTAGTAAGAACCACCATGACTGATTAGGCCAGCCAATAATATCAGATTTCTTGTTAATGTAAGAGATGAATCCCACCTGTGAAGTAGACACCTAATTAAAGTAAGTGGGATTGGATCATACATATAGTAAAACGGTGAGCAGCTCAGACACTTAAACTTCAGGAAATTTAGTAAAGCTTTAAAGTGGAAGGTCATTGAAACCACTACACACAGATGGATGCTTGCAACACAGGAAGCCCCAAAAGTAAGACACAGGATGTGGTAGGGAGACAAATAGACAAAACACTCTAATAAAAAGCAAGGCAGATTTAGCAGCAATGTGTGGTATTAATAAATTATGTATGGTCTCTAAATGGAATGGAATAAGAGTGTAAGAGACTTACTAATTAAGTCATATGAAAACTTAAAGGCAAATCAGAGATTAATGATCAGATCTATCTGAATAAAAGTATGGATGACGTAGACTTGTACATCTGAGCTCAGCATCCAAGGATCCTCTTATAGCCAGTGGGCATCTAGCCATGACATAGCAGCACAATTCCAGAAAAACACGTCTTGTCATGTCTTACTGTAATTTCTGCTCCTTACAGTAGAAAAGCTCCTTATAGTAGAAAAGAAGCACCCAGCACACAGTTGTGACAAAATAACTGTGTTCAAAATTTGGTTTCATACCCTTACTTATCTTCTTCAAGACATGCTAAACACCATCTACACTGAATAAAATGTAAGACTAGAAGTTGATGTCAATCACCTTTTTCTAAAAATTTCTTACTCAGACTTCTTTCTCCTATATGAAAGCTGTTGGTCAGACATGAGTACTCATGATCAGTTTGACTTTTGTTTTTTTTTTTAAACACTTTCTTTTTTCTAGATGAAGCTTCAGTGAGTTCTAGCTAAATAATAAATTGCATCCCTTAAACCATATTGTTGGCATCTAATTTACCTTCACAAATTTAATTCCTACAGGTCATTTTCCTTATAAAGGAATGTTATAGAAATAAAATGTTTCCTATACTGTTTGATGAAAAATGTTAAAGATCTGCTGTGGCTTATTTGATACGATTTCTTGTGATAAGCAGCAGAAACATATATTTAAATTCTGTTCTTCTGCCAATCAGACCACATCCACCTGTGAAAACAACAGCACTAGTTCTACTGTTGTACGAATCAAAATGGAGCTGTCACAGAATACTTCAGAGTATTTATTATGATTAGGTATTTACTGCAACCAAAATACACTCCCCAGTGCATTCTATATATAATTACTGTCATTTAGCAGATGGCAACTACCAAAGATGGTGAGAGTATGGATAGTTTGGGCATGTTTGGGCATTCTATTCTATTCTTTTTGACAACACACCTTTACATTGTTTAGCCACATAGTTGTGTACCATTTGGTATAATTCTAAAAGCCCCAAATCTTGAAGCACTGTATGAACTTTTCTCAGTTTTAAGCTAGTCTGATGGTTTTGGAGGATATGGGCTGACATTCAGAATATGTAGTATTGGCAGGGACATTGCACTCCAGTAGACACTACACATGTCAAGACAGCCCTGAATAACTAATAGTGGGAGAAGTCCACACAGGAATTTTTTAGGACCCTAATAAAATTTTCCTAAAACCTCTTTGTAATTGAGATAGTACAGTTCAGTCTTGATGAGTGCCATTTAAGCTTGTCTTCTTCTATGGATTATTTAAGGACTTATATTCTTTGCCTCTGCAGTGAATCATGGGGTCCAATTCAGGAAGAACATGATTGTATTCAATGGAATATCACTGTTCTAACACACATTTGAGATGAGAAGCAAATCTCTAAGACACAGGATATACCAGATACTGAATCGCACTAACCTTAAGCACAGCCTATTGCATTCTGTTTTTATTGTATCTCCCCACCCCAGCAGAAGCATTCATAGCAGGAGAGAGCATCTACAAAATGAAACAATCTCAGGAAGAAGCACAATTCTACATGGTGGTGTTCTACTCTAAGCTTTCTTCCATCAGCCTCATAAAGCATAGGAGAAACTGAATTTTTTCCCTGAAAATTCCGTTCACAGCCTTTTGTAGAAAATCATCTAGAGCTGTCCTGACAGATGGTGACATCTTGATCACACATTGACACATTACATTGCATCCCCATCTTCTCAAATCATAAATGAAAAGACTGGCTGCATTCCACAGTCTCTGAATTCTTTCAAGACAGCTCAGCAATCTACCAGTGAAAGGTAGGATAAATTATTACAGGAGACTTCTCAGCATGGCTGTTCTAAATCAAATGCTGTCAAATAATTTTTAACTTTCTTTGATCTGTACTCAATCTCTGTGTTCTTTGCTGACCTATAGCACAGACTCTCCGTGATTTCCACTCCTTTCTTTTTCAGTCTCTCTGCTCATAAACTTTTATTTTCCCTTTTTTTATCATGTACGTGTAGGAATATAAAAAACCCTAGATCCAATGGCTTGGTGACTTTTATTTTATAGTTGCTTGAAAAAAACCCCACCAACCTAGTAAGGGTGGTAGGAACCTAAAAAGAAATGAGAAAAAGACAGGAAGTTAAATAATCTTGCAAGAAGCAAAAATACGGTGTTATGGGCCGAGAAAGTATTCTCCCTAAGGTGTTTTATGGGTATAAGAGACATATCACACAAACTCTGTATCTGATGGCTTCTACAGTATATTTTATAGGAGTAATGACTATAACTTAAAAAGCTGGGCAGACAGGAGGCTCCAGCAGCAAAAGAAAAAAAAAAGGAATAGAAATATTAACGACGATAAATAAATGAGAGTGAAAGAGATGATACAGCCACAGAGTAACAGAAAAGGAAAAGGAAATTATGTGGATTAAGAAATGGCATAGAAAATAGCCAGATGAATCCATAGTAAATGCTGACAGCATTAATTGTGATTGCTACTGGAGCAGTCCCTAGGGACTCTAGTGCAGAGTTCTCATTGCATTACGCACTGCATTGTATTGTATGAACAAACACCAGACATGGAAGACATTCAACTGTCTTGACACCATGTAATAGGTGAATATGTGGACAAGCAGAGATAAAGAGAAGGAACACAAGGTAACAGGGAAGACAGACTTGTCTGTAGGCCATGACACCATCAGCCTGAAATGTCACACTCTTCTGTTTCCTTTAAGGAGATATAGGGAGTCTAGTTTATACTTCCTGAACCAACTACTATTCAGCTTTGCACTCTTTACACCTGAACAGTTTAATGTGCAGCCCAAGATCTGGATAAAGCAAGTGTACTTCCCTTACCAGTTCCTAAGCACATTTCTGTAACACCTATGTTTTCAACTGCCTCATCTGTGGTAGCAGAACACAGTCACTGCTATGCAGTATATGCCCTGGTATGGTTTTCCCTCGATTAACTGAAGCTATGACAATTTATTGATTTGGGACGTGTCCTCTTATTTCCCCCATTCTCAGAACAGTACAATGCAAAACATTAGAACTAGAACAGTCCTCTGTTTTATACTAAAGAATTTGTCTAACCTTCTTTAAAGTCTCCACTGGCAAAGACTCTATAACCTGCCTTTCCAGGGATTAACTTAGTTACAGCTACAAAGTTCCTTCTAATGTCAGTCATTTTTGTTGACAATTAAGCAAGCTGCTTCCCCGCATGACTTCACTGGATCTGGAGATGAGCCATTGATACATTAGAGAACTGCTTTGTGCCTCTGCAAACTTCTTTCTTCTGGAAGACAAGAGAAACACTTTATTTTTCTCAGGTTTTCCTTGGTAAGCTGTGCATCATGAACCTTTTCTATTTGTGTTATCGGTTAACTATCTCTTGAACACTCCTCAGCATGTCCATATTTATTCCTAAAATGTAACTCCCAGAATGGGACAGAAGCCACTCACACTGAATGACAAAGATGAGATAGGTCTCTGATTTTATATTCAGTAATATTAATGTAAAATATGTTATGGAAGTGTACACTTGATACTGAACACAGACATGAACCATTCCTATTAAATTCTGTTTAAATGCCAAACTCACTTTGGCTTCCCCAACAACAGTTCACCCTGCTATTGAAACCATGTCCCAGACTTTCACTGCTCACCATTCTTAATATCAGTTTAATTCTACTGTGAAGTTACAGATGATTTGCACAAGGGGCAGAGATGGCAGCTCTAATCTGCTTTTTAAAAACAATTCTGTGAGAGTTGGAAAGAAGAGGAAATACCTGCTATTTTACATTAAAGAAGGTAGCCAAACTCAGATAAACCCAAACAATTTGACTGAAAAGTTACTAAAAAGAAAATGGACAGAATTTGGCAGTTGGATTGTTTTCATCCGCCAGTGTGTAACATAGTCTCAAGGAGATCTGGACTGTATCAACTATGAGGAAATACTGTAAACTGTACCTCTAAGAATTATTCATATCCTTTTGTTATATGACCAAGCACTCTAAGACTCTGCTCAGCAAGGAAGACAGAAATAAGTAGCAAGTATTTTCATAGTCCTGCCTTATTTCCTTTCACAGTTTTCATCCCTTCCCACTTGCCCTAGGAGAGAAAGTTACAGCTACTGTTAAAGCAATGAAGAGACTACTCAGCTTTGCACTGTTTAAACCTGAGCAGTTTAATGTGCAGTTACTGGAGTTCATATTTTGTTTTCCGTATTTCTCCTCTTATGCATTCAAATTCAAATTGACAAATGCCTTTGTATATAATTTTAAAGCCTCCCCATCTCTAATGCATCAGTATCTTGTTACATTGCCTTTGATTTCATTGTTTGCAATGCTACTATCAGCAGCATGGAATTGCCAAGGCACTAAGCAGCCCAATTTTTCTTTAATTTCTCAGAAAATTGACAGCTTTATGAACTGTCTCTTTACCTATGCCCCATAAACATGTCAGACTGTGGAAAACCATTCTAATTAAATCCCAGGGGATTGCAATGGAAGATTATAGCTTCTTGGCAGGTTATTAAAAAACAGTTGTTCATATATACACAAATATCTGTACTAGAACCTAGCATTTGACAGAACAGCCAAGGAATTAACCCCACTGGCAACTCCAAATAATACTCACTAAAAAACCCAAAACAAACTGACTCCCAAATAAACAAACCCCAAAAAAGCCAAGTAAAAACATCTAAACTAATTTAAATGGGGGTGCGGGGGGGAGGGGGGGGTAGGCAGGGGCAAGTAGGGGAGGTTTTCTTGCATTTGATTTCTTTCCAAAAGTTGGTAATTCAACCTGTCATCTGGAATCATCACCTTTCATCTTTGATTAGCAGTACCTGCTATAAAAGAAGGTAGAAAAATGTTTGTAAGGTCCATATACATATATTAGAGTTGATGGATAACGCAAATAATTCGATTCAGCATAATATTCCTTCTGTCTGCATCTGATCATCCAAGAGAACACATAAGAACTTCTGATAGCAACATCTTTGTTAGAGATCAGTTTGCAACCTTCCCAACACCTTCCCCAAATAACCTTGCCTTTGAGAGTAACACTTGTTGCCCCTGCTCTTCCACCTGAAAGAAGTTGTCCAACCTCTCATCTCAGCAACAGATATTCAGGATTTAGATACTGGGGAATTTCTAGGCGACTGTGTAGCAGTTTGATTTTGTAACCTGTGCCTCTCCTTTCACAAATGAATGGTTTGTATTGTGAAAGCAACTTCCAAAGATGCTATTTTGTTCAGAGTGCCTCTTGAACTGCAGTTACAACAGGCAACTCCCTTCTCTCTCCTAGGATCTACCATCTTCAGGGCCTTGCTACCTGAGAGAAGGAGGGGAAAAGGAAGAAATTAGATGTTAAAACACCAAAGATAGCTATAAGCAAAGTCCAAGAAACAACACTATATATTTTTCTTAACAAGTATAATATCACTAAGCCAGATGCAACTAACCGGACTTCTGAGGAATGCTACATGATTTTAGTATTTACTTCTTGAAAAATTTTCTGGCATCTCCAAATATAAGCTGTCATGTAAATGTTTAGTACATCACTACTTAGATTTGCTGGTGTTCCACATTTATGTGAATAAAATTTCTAGCAACATCAAGTATGAGAAATATCCAAGACTTAAAATCACTGACACAAAAAGATGCACTGATTTCACGGTCTCTGAGATGACAGAGAATAACACTTACAGGACTCCATGAAGTCCTACGCCAGTGCAGCACCTCAGGTCTTCCTCTGAACAAACCATCTACCAATTTACTGTTTAGAATATGATGCTACTTGGCAGGCACCTAATTTATATCTTTACATACTATCACAAAAGAGACATACTGCAGTCTCCTGAGGGGAAAAAAAAAAGGGAAACAGTAAAAAAAAAAAAATCCAGTATTACATACTCATTCTGTTATTTCATATTTACAAATTGGAAAGGGGTGGAATATTTGACTTTGGAGTCACTGCACATAACAACTGACACATAAATAAGGCACCAACTGTATCTACTGCAGGACCCCTTCATTGTCAGGAGAAAAAAAAAAATTGTCTTCAAAAATAATGAAGCCACTTAGATCCGAGTTCTATAAACACACCCATCTTTCTCCAAAACTCAGTGTTAGCTGAGATAAATCTGGCTTCCTTGCTTTCTAACAGCTAGGCTTTGTTTACTGGGAGGAAAAAAAATAAATGTTTTTGACTGATGTTTCTGCAATCACAGGATGGGGAAAAAAAAGTCTTCAACCACAATCCTCAGTCTTCAGAATGAATCATTTGCTGGTCATACTTGAGTGGTTGTGGAGACTGACTTCCCACAGTCTAAAAGAAAATCACTTTTCAGAAAAATGTTTACCAAAAATGCATGTTAAACTCATTCTACTAGCTCTCCACCATACTAAAGAAAACAAAAATATATCTCTCTATGGGGAAGACATAACCTTAAGTGGGAAACAATTCAGCACTCTTCCACGTTATATATCCAGCCACTTGCCAATTCCAGTGGAAGCTTCATGCTTAAGAGTCAAGTCAGGACTTTTTGGAGACACCAAAGCAACCAAGTGGTATGAAACCTTGAGCAGCATACTTGGTTCATCACTATTGTCAAAAAATAGGGACTTCTTGCATAATAAGATGTATCCACATCACCTGGTTGCTAGTGTGCCTCTCACAAGAATATTGACAGGAAAAGAAAGTGTAATTTAAGAAGGAGAAAAGGTGTTCAAAGCACAGAAGTGATCCTTAGTTTTACCAAAGGTGAACGGAGAAAGGAACATATATAATCAGAATTACTTTAGACTTCCTTTGGCAGTAACAGATCCAACATTTATAATTAATACTACCATTAATTAATAATTATGATTGGTTCTCTGAAAGCTCTAAAACCAGGTTCAATCCTTTCTGAAGATTACTAGTGACTGAACCTCTCGATGCTCAATGAAGAAGGTTAAGGAAGTTAAGTTAGCCTTTGCCAGGGGCTAGAAGTGTGAACATGAACAGTTCTTTTCCCTCTTTAGTATTCATTTATACAAGTCAAATTCTGATCCCATTTATAATACCATAAATCTAGAATTACTCTCCTGCAGTCACTGGTGTGAGTTCAGATTTACTGCAGATTCTGTAAATAAGGTCAGAATCTAGCCCGTATGCATTCAACCATCTTGTCTAACAGATTATGTCCCATGATGAAAGAAAAAAAACAACCCCCAAACTACCTCAGACTTGGGAATGGGCAATAAAAAAGGTAGCACTGAGCAGTTTCTGCACCAGCTGTTAAGGTCCCCAGGAAAGGGAGAGAAGTACAACCTGAGGAACAAACCTATCTCTTTATGCTTTTCTGGAGATCTTAAATTCTGTCAAAAGTATATTCACCTCTGATAAATCGTAAATATACTGTAGACTTGCTCCATTTCCTAGGTGTGTTGCTGATTGTTAGTAATTTACACTGAAGATATAGCAACGGTTTGCCATTGGCTTGGGGGAAATTGTTTTGCTGCCTATGATTTATAGCTATGATTTGCCTAAGAGTTTTATGAGGCAGTTTTTCCTGAATATGCCCTCAGTGAAAAGCCCCCAAACAGAGGCAGCTCACAGAGACCCTCATACATTGTCTTATTTCTCCTTCACCCAAATAACATGAGGTTGTTCACATTTTGTATTACTTTCACTCTTTTTTGTCTTGCTCCAAAAAATAAAATAAAAGCATACTATGAGGCACAGCAATATTGACACTATATTGACAGATTGCTAGGTTTTCATATATATATCGTAATATGGGGCAAGTGACCCTGTTACCAGCTGTTACTACAGCTATTAGCGCATGCACATCAGGGTATGATACATCACAGCATTCTCAGTGACAGTGACATATCAGTCAGTCTGGGTAAGGTATAATCCACTATGATATCAGTGAGAATCTCTACCTGGTTACAACTGCATCTCATGGGAAGGCACCTAGCCCTTACAAAGGGGGAAGGTCTGATGTTGGGGAAAAAGTGACAAAATCTCAATTCTGAATACTTGAAGAAATTGTTAAGAAGGCTCCATTTATTTTTCTAAAAATACACCCAAGAAGACGTGTGTGGCCTGACTGCTGAGTACTTGACTGGGAAACATCATGGTTCGCCAGCCATGTTTTGAACCTAACTCATTACAGGACTCAGAACAGCTCTAAGCACAGGTCTATTTTCTGTAAACTACTCCCTTTTTTTGGTCTTTTTTCTTGGCAGATATTTTGTCTAACAGTTATAATTCATTTTTGAGACTGTATGTGGTTAAAAATACATCTAGATATTCACAGTTGTTCTATATTTTATTTATTTAGCAGGTATCCTTACGTTGTTGATTATTTTTTATTGCAATTACATTAGAACTTCTGACGTAATGGGAGCCCATTATTGTGATGGAGCTTGGAAAAGACAGAGCAGACTAATTTATATCCTACACAGTTTAGATGTAGTTGCATGCTAAACTTCCAAAAGTCAGTGCCAGAACTGCAGCAATCAACCTAGCAGTTGCTTATTGAGTTTGAACACTTCAGTGGATTTAGAGGTTACAAGTAATTTGTTCCAAAATTATCTGTTCAGATCCCTGTTTTGTACATATTGTCACAAAACTTTCCATAATGACTAGTGACACTCGGTGGCTCATTAAAATCACTTTCAGTGGGCCCGATAATCACATTATAAAAGCCAGGTGATTTATGTCAGACTGGAATGCCAAAACCTAAAGCACTTAAAATCAGTACCGCAAGTAAGAGGACCACTACACTGAATGTTTCACTTGTTTGTTAGTACATTACCTAAATACATAAATCAACCAGATTATCAGATGAATTGTCATGCATATTTTCTGGCAGAAACAGGGGAGCAGTGACAAGTCATAAGGATATTATCTGTTAAGCAGTATCTTGAGAATGCATTGGGCATCCTACTTTTCTCAGCCCTACCATTCTTCTTTGTAACTTGAGGTGTGTCTTTTCACCTCCTGGCTTCATCATTTGATCTGCGTCAGCCTCACTTACTCAGGTAACATGTCGGTTGGGCAGGATCCGTCACTTTCCATGTGTATCCAGAGAGAAGCCACATACTAAGTTGACACCCACCTCTCTGGCACTACAAATAGGTAATAAACTGTAAGGCATGATTAATCTCCACTGAAATCACTCATAAACCTCTCACTTGCTCCAGAGGGTTTTGGATGAGGTCCATCCTCATCCGCTCTTCTTGAGAATCTGACAGGAAACCTGCTCAGAGAGAAAACCAGTATGTGAGTCAAAAACAGAAGGGAAAGGTTCCTCCCCACACAAATCTCCTCTGCACTTGAGCATCCATCTTCCACTATAAACTCTGCAGTCCTCCTTTTCAGCCATTATTTTCAGGAAATATATAATTTAAAAGAAGGAGGATGTGCATGGCAAAGAAAAAAATGACCAAATATATTCTACAACAGACACGCAGCTCTTAATCATGAGAGCAAAATCCTCTCTTCCAAATTCAACCTTGACAACCTTAAATGTACCAGACCAAACCCTTCAGACCCACTTTGTCTTATCTTGCAGACATATAGGCAGCAGCATGGACCTTAAACACCAAGCTGAGAAGGAAGCATTTGCCTATTCAGATATCATGTGCTGCCTAAACAGCCGTTCCCCATATCCTAAGAAGTTCATGAGCTGGACCAGGCACCACACTGCATGAACTATTCAGTACCTTCTCATAGTTTTGCTTTGGTTTCTGCCTGAAGATCAGATTTCACATTTAAACAGAAGGAATGTTGATTTGTATATTAAATACACATTTCTATAACCTCAACACTACGCAGTCTTTGATCACACAACATTCACTTTAGCTTTTAAATATAAAAACTTTGCAAGCTGCAGATACCAACTCTGCTCTTATTTCTGAACTAACAGAGGCATTTTGAACTGTGGCTAAAGCACATCTTTCCACTTTGATCCCAATGATTTTGCCTATAAATTAAAAGTTTGAAATAACAAAGTGCCACTGGTTGCTCAAAGTGTAAGTCTATGGTTTAAAAATTATCTGAGCTTACTAGCTGAACATCATGGGCCTGATGGCTGGCAGAGCTGTGTAGGAGTACAGCATCCAAAAGCTCACTGGACACTCATTTTATTGCTCTGCAGTAAAATTACTTACTTTGATTTCATTTGCTTATTTTACCATGAAGTCTAAGGGAAGTTACACATCTAACATTTATCGTTAATGTAACTTGTACAGTGGAAAAAAAAAACCAACTCACTCCTCATGACCACAGAAAGCAGGGGAAAACAGGAAGATGGAACCTTCTGCAGAGGCCTCCCAGAGTATGAATGAGGGCCACAGCTCAAGTCCACATTGCATATACTGTATTTTCTTTTCACAGTTTTGGCGAGGTACACAACTGCAAGTTGCTGCACTTGCTCAGCTGACGAAATGGAAGGATTGTGGTTGGCAGACTAGTAAAAAAGCTAAGTGTGGTATCTGCCAAAAGAATCTTAGGGATTAGATTCAAAAGGATCAAAGTAGGTTAGGTTTAGGAATACCTGTGAATAGCAACGATCTTTCCTACTGTACATGAATGCAAGCCAGGGTGGAATTTATGTTGAGACTTCAGACAGGTTTAGAAATTTGGCTTCTTATATACATGTGTCATTCACTTGAGTAGGTCCTATTTACAGGAATTGTTTAAGGAACTACCCTTTTCCTAAGAGGAAATGCTACGTTATCAGACAGTAAGAATTTGTTCTTCATTATGCCATCTTCACAAAAGTATACTCCCAATTATAACTTAATATTTTTTCCTAAAAATACTGCATAAATAGAAGTTTGACAGATCAAGTGTAAATGGAGAGCTGTTGGGCCCATCAAGATAGTAAGTGCCATATGCCTGGGCACATCTACATGCCTATAGCCACAAATAAAACAGACAAGAGTATGTTCCAATAAAAATTGGTATTATCAGCTCTGAATATCAGTTATATATACACATATTTTTAAATAATATATAATCAGTGGTAAAAGCACAAGCCACCTCCAGTTACCATCCATAAAGTACAGTTTTTTACACTAGGTATGCAACAAATTCATTTTGAAGCATGTCTGAACTTTTTTGTCATGAGCACTAGACTGAATGCCTGTAATAAAAATGACAGCTAAATAAGAATAAATGGTTTAACGTTAGCAAGAAATAGGGCTTTGCTGTTTCACCTTTGATGACAGAATCACAAGTTTAGTTCTCCCCTGAAGTTAAATGCAATGTTCTCCCACACCAAACCTTTAGCATCTCTTTTTTTCCAGGATTGCAGCAGTCCAAATGTAATTTGAGTGAATTCTCGAAACATACTTTGTAAACCGATATTTATTGCCTGCAAGATAAATAGTCAAAATACATCAGATTTATTGATGTCCTGGGAATATGGTATTATGGCAGTTTAGAATGGAACTGTGAGCAAAATCACTGCAGAAACTGACTGTGGATCAGTCTGCACAAAAAGTGAAAAAAGCAACAACACAAAAAAATACAAGGGGGACATAACTAAGTATTTGGGATAACATAACTGAACCAAATGCACTGCAGTTCTTGTAGCAAACATATTCAACAGTACTATGCACATCAAGTGCCTAGAATTCATTTAAAAAAGAGTATAAAATAATGCTTTTTTTTTAAAGGGAGAAAGACAGACAGACTTTTGCAAAGAGGAGGGGAATAATCTATTCTACTCATGCACTTTGGCAGGTTAAGTAGTAAGATACTTACATTTCAACTAGTGAGATTTAGACAAGAGTAGGAACAGTTAAGCCTTAAAATATATTGCCTAGAGAGATTGTGGAATCTCCTGTTGAAGGTTTTCATTGGGATATTAGACAAATATCTGTCAAGAACAATACAGATAAAGTTGATCATACTTCTCATCCTTATTTTCCATTATTCTATGAAACACCCATGAACTGCTTTTTAAAATCATCATTAGAATTGTATTTTACATTTAAAAATAACATAGGAAAACTAATGCCGCAGAATGAAAAAAATTTGGATTTCACTAATTTCCTTTCATACATTTTTAACCACCTCTAAAACCAGGCAATTCAGAAGTCTAGGAGTAGGCATCTTATTGATTGCCCTACATAACTCTAATGTGCAGAAGACTTTAATCTGTGAGTTGTGGAAGAGGTAACTTATGGTATCCTAATACCACAGGGCTGGACCAAGTATTTTTAATATTAAGAGGTGACACAGTGACTGCTTCTCAGGAAATATCTTTTATGGTGCCTTCAGCTACAGTATTATTTCACATATATAACTCCAGAACCATTGATAAATGTGACTATATATATCTTTTAGTGATCTTTTAGTTACACCTGCCAAAGTCTAGAATACCTCCACTGATAGGAGTTAAAACATTGCAGCAGAAGAGGCACTAATCCACTAGTTTTAGTTGGAGCATTGGTTAGCACAAAGATCACAATTCCATGGTAACATTTTCCTTCCAGAAAGTGTGGCGGAATAACACAACAGAGAAACACAGGAAAGGCACATGTAAAAGAAGATTCTTGAGAGCTGAATGGAGATGCACACCACACACAGCAACAAATCACTCCCTCAATGCTAGCAGTGTCACAGACCTCTTGTTGGGCATGGACAGAAGCATACATTGACACACACACTAAAAAATGTTTCTACCTTTTTTTTTTTTTTTTAAAGACTGTCAACCAGCCTCCAAATTGTAACAGTTTGAGTTTACTGGGAGTTTGATCTTGTCACTGATACAAGATTTTAGAAGTGCATGTGAGTTATATCATGTACATATATATACATCTCTCTGCATTATATACATGTGCAGGAAGCACACTGTTACAACACTGTAGAAACTCCCATCCATCCCTCTCTCCCCATTTATAACACTCCTAACAGCAGGAACCCTGTCCTCTCCCTGACCTGTTCAGTCTATTTAAAAGCTTGCCTCAGATTTGATGTTGATTTTCTTGATTCTTCCAATCCACCATGCTGCATTCAGCATGTGAGTATGCACTTACTCGTTGTTGATTTGTCTACTAATTTATTTTTTAAATATGCTTTAAATTTTGATCCATGTGAGGTAATGTCCTTAAGAATATTACATACAGATATTTATTTCAAACTAGATGTGTCCTCATTATTCCCAGGTTGCAAAGACGTCTTATTTTAACAAGCACCCTGATAAACATTTATCTAGGTCTCATGGGAGTTTATTACACTGCAGTTAGGTTGTCTGTGCTTCTGAAAATGCCTGAGGTTTGTCAATAACTATTTATAATATTCTGTAATCTATTTTAATTTTTTTTACCCCTGGGTTTCCTGGAGCATGGTGTCTCCTTTTGTAAGTTTTACAGGTATCAGGCATATTCTGTATCTGATGGAGCATCAACTATAACATCAACACTTAACAATATTTACTGGTTATATTCAACCCCATTCATGTGGGCCAATAAACACCCTGCAAGACAGCACCTCACAGGTATGACTGAGCTAGACTGAATTTGAACTGCTTGGCATCCATATTCAATGGCTGATCCTACTCTCCTCATCTCTAAGCCATACATTTTCTTACCAATTATGCATTTATTTGTAATTTTTATATAACAGCAAGAGTTGGAAAACTTATATGTTGCATTTTATAAGTCTAGTCTAGCCTCAACTGAAATTTGTGATGAAGAGAAGAGTCAATTCAGTACAAACAAGCTTGGGCTTTTGTTTATTGCATACAACAGGAAGACGTGAGGGTAGTATGTGCAGTCTGACTTTAGACAGCACAGTCAGCTAGGCCAGTTGTTAGCAGACAGAAATCATAGGACCATGAAGCAGGATACCTCTAGGGTAACATATCTTTTTCTACCAATTAGACAGGAACCCAGGAGTGAGTAACTAAGAGTGTACTACCTCAGTATACTTCACAAGAGGTCTAATTTTCAGTCAGATCTTTACATCAGGTTAGAGATGAAAAGCTATCAACAGCCACAGCTTCCTAGAAGATGTTTCTCTCTCTCTCTCTTCTTATGCTTGACCCTGAAAATCATTTCCACTCTTGTAACACCTGGCATGCGTGCAGACCCCCCAGGACAGCTGAAGCTCAGACAATCGGTGTGTAAGCAGACTGTTTGTTTTGAATTAAAAAAAAACTTCCTTGAGTCATTCCTCATAAACCAAACAGACGACGTTAAAGGAAACAATGAATAATCTCCTTGGCTTAAAAAGGGTAATGAACAAGTGCCAAATAGATTTTCACTGATATTGCAAACTGATTTGAAACAGGCTGGCTGTACTTTGACCCATAGTGCTAGACTGGTATTCACTGCTGTAAATTTAAATGATGGACCATCCCCTAATACCTAAAAGCTGCCCTTTGTGGGAAAAATATCTATGCGAGCACAGACTTCTCTAATGAGAAGCGATTCAGAGAGGCTTGTATGCACAGGTGTGGTTTACAGAACTCCTCCAAAGCTTTCTGCAGCTAGGGACTTCTTACCCTGCTCAATCAAGCTCCGCAAGCTTCAGCAGTGCCTTAGCCAACAGTCCTTCCTGTACACCTGGAAGGTGCTTTCCACCTGTGAGTGAAAGACAACCTACATCACTCAACTTTTCACAGCCAGCCAGACAAGCTCCCTGAATCGAGCACCCCTCAGCTCAGAGATTCAGAGCAGCAGCACAACTTTTGAGTAGTCAAACCAGAAGTCAGGTGGTGTAAAGATCACCCTACAATGTTCTGCACTTTGATGATCCAACCCATGAGGAAACAATGGGATTTATAAGGGATTTTTTGACAGAGTTTTTATTTTAGTTTAAAACGATCAATAGAAGCAGGAGTCAGCAAACCATCTGGGGTAAAACAAAAATATTCCTAAATATCCCATCCAGCTTGAAATGGACATCCCAATGTTTTTTTAAAGACTCAAAACCCCTTTTATCTTTAAAGATAAAGATATCAGTAAAGATAGAACTGCATAAAAGTTGGAATGTAGCCACTTTGCACTAATAGAAAAAAAAAAATTAAAATCATGGACACATCTACCACTGAAGTCCTGACCTGGCTAGCTTGGTCTGCTGTGCCAGAGTGACTGCCCACTTATTCCAAGACATGGAAAATCCACTTGTGCGTAAAAAGACCCCTCGCAGACACGATTTTGAAGATAGACCTTGTGATTTAAGGAAAGTGGAAATGGAAATTTGATACATATTTCTAGTTTCTCTCTTCATAGTGTCCTTTAAGACCCTTTCTTTTGTTTCAGTGTCACACACCTTGATGTGGGACCAGAACAGGAAGCTGAAATGCCAAATGACTGGAAGAAAGGCTGTGCTTGCGGTACTCCTGACCACACGAAATGCCAAGAGTACAAAGAGCTCATTCTCTTATGTCTCCCAAACCCATTTCCATCCCAAAGGGCTACAGAAAAGCCTCAGATAAACATCCAGATCTTTGATTGTTTATTCAAACTGAACACTTCACAGATTTTTGGAGACTAGCCCATCACTAGAAGGAGTAAGAAAAACTTTCCATACCCGGAATCAGAGAGCTTCTGTCTCCTTCACGGCCATGATCAAATACCTTTTTTTTCCCCCCCCTCTCTTATTTTCAGATTTCATCCAGCAGGCAGAAAAGCAGGCAAGTACACTGTTTGATGCAGGTGATTTTTCCTTTTAGAATTTACACAGATGAACATAAACAAAACCAAATAATTTATAAGCGCATCCCAAACAAATCACAAAAAGAGTCTAACACTATAGGTCAAATTCCATTCCTGCAACAATTTTACCCAAAACAGATGTATAACTAACCTTAGAAAAACATGTGAGCCCATATTTTGGCTGCTGGTTAAGAACCTCCTGCGCAGTCTATTCTTGTCAAGGGCAGAAGATACTTCAGATAAAAAAAAAAAAAAAAAAAAAAAAAAAAAAATGAGATTCAGAAGCATACATGCAAAACTTCTTAACTGACTCTGATTCTCTAAGTATATGTGGATAGCGAAGGCTATTGATTTTAAGGATATCTATCCAGCATTTAAAAATAATTGTTTTTCCTCTAACACTCTTCCCCATCCCCAATAGCCTTAAATGAAGAATGATGATAAGATTCAAGCCCAGGATTATTTTTCCACAATCCACTAGACTTTCTGGGCTACTCCCAATGACTCCCAGATTATACATGTGACTCTAGCCAAAGACATTTTTAAATTCTGATTCCTGCAATAGCTGCTCAATGAAAACGTGGCATTTCAAAAATTATAAGATGAGAAGACCTATAAAAGATTCAATTAAAAAAAAAAAAAAGTGAGAAAGAATTTAGCACATACCTGTCTGCAAAGTATCACGGGATAAATTCTGTCCCACCCTACCATCATCACGACCCCACTGAAAGGTGAGTTTCACTGACAGGCTTCACTAAAAACAAATCCACAATATGGACATGGCAGAGAGAATTCTCACTCAGGGGGGAAATTCCTTCCTTTGGGCACAGGCTGGTAAAAGCCTCAAGAGGCCCAAGGAACACAGTTCTGTGCTGTGAGCAGTTTTAGTATCTTGGACTGGGCCAGAGGAAAGGTCTAGGAGGTCTGTTGATGTTGTTATACCTCCACAAAGGAAAGAGAAGACAGCAATTGATTGGAGCTAGGGGGGAATGCAAACTGTCACATGGATGCCCGTTAGCAAAGGTGCAAAGTTTGGTCTCAGAAATATATAAGGAGAAAATCTTGTATCACAACTAATTAAATAATACCTACATTTCATCACAAGATTAGATAATCTGAAGATAAGGGTTAGTGTTGCTTTCAGGCAAGCCAAGTTGAAAGGCAGCTGTCCCAGCTCAATATGTATTGAACTGGAGAATAAAGATCACTGAAGCATGAAAGGCATAGCATAAGAGTAGCTATGAATATAATTACTTAATTGGATGAAAATATACCCCACCCTAGTTATAAGTAATGGCATTTTTTAAGGAAACGAACATGTAAGATGCCAATATATGATAATCAAAAATATGTAGAATAGCTCTTGGATTTTGTATGATCAATACATCTGCTTCTTCCAGTAGCATTCTAAATTGCTTCCTTTGTATGGATCTCTATATCATTCTTTAACAACCTTCACTCAGTCCCCCTACTAAAAAGAAATCTGAATTTGCTTGTGTTCATGATTCATCATGCCAAAGTGGCATTCAGTACCCTGTCCTCTCAAGGTGTGGCTCTTGCCCCAAATCCAAGTGCTCACCAGCATCCCATGACACAGGGCTTTTAGTCTCTTCTGGCAGGGTGGAAAGGAACATCTTGCATCCCTGTCTATTGTTACCATTGAAAATGTAATTTCTGGTAAAGCCAAGCTTTTGTTAGTTTTAAAAAAAATTAAAAGTAAAAAAAAAATTGTTTCTCCCGTTTTCCTGTCTTGATTTTGTTCAAGGCACGTTACACCCACGGCATCTCTACAGCTAGACAGCATAACCATACAGCTGAGACAAATAACCCTTCTCCAGTGCCTGTGCTGTCATTTCAGACTTCTTTCCTTTCTTTCCTCTTGATTTTATTTTACTTCAATGTATTTACGAGTGAGGAAGTAAGGGGAGGGTTTAGCTTCGATCCGTCTGAACCTGCAAGGGTCAGAGGTTTCAGATCTCCTCCTGATTGATTTATGCACACTGAGTTTCATGAGGGAAAAAACGTTTCATGCTTTCTCCAAGTGGCACAAAAGCACAAGCCTGGTTCTCTCGAGTAACAAAGATTGTTTCTGAGCAGCTTTTCCTGAGGCGCCGAGTGATGTAAAGGATGATTGGCAGATTGCATGGCTCTGAATAAATGAATAGCACACATATTTTTTATTTTATTTTATTTTTATTTTTTTCTCTCCTCAGAGACGGTTTCAGTCTTGTTTCAGAGCATGCACTTGCAGAGCAGCACCTGTGGTTTGCTGGATCGTTCTAGAGACCTGGCGGCCTGACAATCCCGCGGCGAAGGCCTCACTTAACAAACGCTCCTGAGTCACAACCCCCATTTTTACTGGGCTCGTTTCCGGCAGAGCGGGTCCGAGGGCTCCCTCCGCACGCCAACACTGCCACCTACCGGCCCCGCCGGCACCGGCACGGCACCCAGCGGGCACCGGCACACGGGGCGACGGGGCTAGCTCCTTTGGCCGAGGAAATAGTGCTCTGCTCCTCTCCTCTTCCTAAGGGCTGATGGCTGCATGCTGGATCAAAGCCAAGCTGAATACAATTTCTTTGCGACTTAATA
>NW_009603276.1:120126-142871 GCF_000690535.1 Cariama cristata
AGGGGGGGGGGGGGGGGGGGCGCGGAATGAAGAAAACAAAGTTACCATCGTTGTTTTGAAAGGAGTGAAGTCTCCTAACAGTATCCAGAAAAGAGACAGCTATCTCTGCACAGCTGGCCAGGAGTTTTTGCTGGATGGTGTTAATCATGGAAACTGTAGCAAAAACTTGCTGACTGTATCTAATTGAGATAGCATAGCACCCTGCCTTATATCTAGCCCTAATAAGCTCTGACAGTTCACATTGGGTTTAGCAAATAGATGGTTGCTGAAGAATCATTTCCAGTTATTGTCAAACATGATTGGAGACCATATTTACTTTTTTTAAAGACAAGTATTGATCTGCTGTTGCACAGCTGCCATCCATTTCATTTATCCCCTATGCCCCTAAGAACAGTGTCACAAGTTCCCGGTTTAATGGAATTAGATCATTTGGGTAATTGTCAGTTCCACATCAGTTACTTTAACTCGTCTGCTGCTAGGTTGCCCTTCCCTCACCACAACTTACTGATACACCTGCAAAACCTGCTTCATCCTAGCATGCTTCTAAAGTCAGTGGTGCATCTCAGACATCAGAAATTCAGAAGTAAATGTACCTTAGCTCCTGATCTCAGAATAGTAATACATGAATCAAGCCATGAGGCATAACAAAAAATATCAGACTATCTTTCACTGCATCATTGCCACAGTCACATTCAAGACTTTTGCACAGAGTTGAAGAACCGTAATTTAAACAGAGAATTTGAATCAGCACTAAAGAAATAGCCACAACTTCTGAATAGAATTTGGTTTAAAACATGTTAATTGACTTTGCTTTCTGTGAGCATTTGTGCAAGGAGAGTTTCCTTCACGTAAATGTTTACAGAAAACAAATTTGGGGCCCACTACTCTGGCTAATCACAAAACAGAAATATATTCCACAGTGAATAAATTATTTTTGTAGGGCAAAGGAAGCTTTAACAGTCTACCCTCTTTTTGAGGTGAATACCATAGAACATTACTATGCTTCTGGTAAAAAAAAAAAAAAAAACCACAACAAACAAACCTCCCCAAAAAAACACACATCAAATTATTCGGACAGGTTCAGTAGAACTTCAAGGCTCACAAAATGTATAACTCATTAAATTTAAGCGATCAGACACAAAAATAGCACCAATATCATGTAATTTAGGTGACCAATCATGCAGTTTAAATATCTTAGCATTTAATAGAATAACAACAGGGACAGAGAATAACAACAATAGCAACCAGACAATGATTCACAGGCTAAAATGTGTCCTACCTAGAGATAAAGCAGCACACACACACACACACACACAAAAAAAAAAAAAAAAAAAGCAGGAAAAACATTCTTCAACCAGCCTTAACTATGATCTCTGTGGCTGTTTCTATGACAGAAAGCTAGTGGTTCTTCAACTAATTTGTATTAAGTTAAAACACTTCCATTCATTGGTAAAACACTCACATCAGTCTATCATCCTAGTCACAGGGACACTGGAACTACCCATGCACAAAGTCAAATTGCCTTGTCCTTATCAGCTCCAGATTTCTTTACACTGTCCCCTGAATTCAGCACCTCCGGAACTGGACCGAGGCATATTAAACCAGGGCAATTTCAGCTCCAAGCCAGTCTGGAAATCCCTATGTTATTCTATTAGGCTCACTACAGTGGTCCACCTAGCCTGGTTTTATCCTGTTTCTGAATGAGGTCAGCCCAGCAGCTCAATAAGATATAAAAAAAAAAAAGTCAGCAATTTTTTACTTGTCCTGCTTGCTGAATGATGATGTATTTATCCAGGGTGGTCCTCTCTGCATACTCAGGATCACATTGAAGTAGCAGCATTGGCCACAGAAGCTCCTATGACTGATCACATGCATGCTAGAGGGGACACAACCATGAAGGTAGCATTTACTGCCCTCACAGCCATTGCACCTCCTCTGGAGCCAAGCAAGCAGACCAGATGAAGTATGTTCTTACTGTGATCATGTGAACTTAATCCCCTTCAAAGTCACTAAAAAAAAATATGCTAAAATGCAACTCAAAGTTATCACTACCATCATAAATGTCCAAATCTGAATTCTCACTTCAAAAATTACCACCATGAGTTCCATTGGTTAAATCCCTAGGGGGTAATCAAGATTTCTTATTAGCTTTTAACATGCTACTCTTCAATCCCAGGGGCTATCATCTGTGATTCTGAACCACTGACAGGAAAAGAAATAGCTAGGATAGAGAAGATAAGTAATTTCGTATGTTTAAAATAGCAATGTTCTGGGAGTCTTGAAAGGGAGTGGGTGTGCAAACAGAATATAATAAATACAGAGATCTTTTGAAGAGCACTACATAAGAAAGTCCCTAATAAATGGTAGGCAAATACTTTGCTCTCAGTCATGTGCATGCTCTGAATGTCAGATCAATTTCCGTTACACAATATTACAAATTATTCCTTTCTTGAGTTGGTTCAACAACAACAATAAAATTACATGGAGGTTTTTTTCCATATGAGATTTTCACAAACTGTTTCTCGCGTTGCAAATTTTTTTTCTTTTCTACAAAATTGTCTAGAGTACTTGAAACCAAAAATTTCACTTCCATGCTCTATGTTTTAGGGGAAGAAGAAGTTAGCAAGATTTTAAATTTACCAGAGCTATACTGCCCCTTCCAAGACTGTAATGTTTTGGAAAATGGACTATTTAGCAACTGATCTACATCCATTCTTAATTAAAATTTAAATGAAAATGATCAGTAAACAGTTTAATAATAATAAAAAAAGGGTTATTTTTGAAACCTGGAGAACAAAAATAACTTTATAAAAAAAAGGAATGCTAAGTTTATCAACTACATTTAAAATTAGGGGTTTTTTTCTTGACAGCTTCAGAACATGAAAAATTATACATCAGAAAACATGAGTATTATTTTGCCAGCACTTAACTGGATCCCCCTGTATCCTGTTAATTTCCCTGATCATCTGAAATGCCCCCATATTTCAGCTCATTGAACAAGCCCTTTGTACTTAAGATTCCATAAAATATTTGGGCAATATACATTCCTACACTGTTGACTTAAAATTTCACCAAATTCTTCTCACTGCAGAAATCAGCAAACAAGCATCTTTAAGTTGCAGAATACTAAAACATTACATGGGCAGTGCTGATTCCTGTGTGGGAAACGGCAGTCCTCAAAAGTAACCCTTAATACCTGTAGACAACAGGCTCAAAAATTATTGGGATAACGGGAACATCGCATGTCAGTTACTTTTTCAAGGCCAAAACTTGCCATAACTTACCCAGACATCACTGCAATACACGCCTGATCAATGGATGATGCAGTCTGTTTGGGGCAGAGTTCCTGCTCTGGCTGCTCAGCACCATTGCAGGGAAAGGGAGGTCATCTTGAGACTTCTCTGTTCTTCAGTTTAACTCCCCCGACTGCCAGAACTACAGAGATGAAGGAAACAAGAATACAGGGCTCTCCAGCATTACAGCGTTCCGAGAAAAACCTCCAGACTACTAAAAGAAAAGTGTTCACATCATTTGCTCCACTACTTGTGTCAGAACTTAATTTGACTCAGGTGCTTGTTTAGGTCACTATTAGGTCGAATTGGACCCCATATCAGAAATCTTTGATTGCTCTTTGTTGATCCTCCTATAAAAAAGGGCATTGTAAAAATTAGCAGCAATTATTTTAATCTCATCACTATGAATGATTCTGTTTAACTGATTCTTACCAAAACTGAATATTGAAAATAATCCAAAACACAACTCATATCAAAAGTGATCAGTCAGGAGACTGGCAGACAGTGTATACTATCTCACTAAACCTGACATTTCTTTGCTAAGAGATGCAGCCCTGTAAACTTCCCTACAATGAACTCCTTCTGAGACTCTGCTAACAGAAAGGTCTGCATGAAATTATTCTCCAGCATTAAAATTTAAAGGGGTATGATTTTATCCACGCTGTTGTTTTTAGCAGTAGATCAAAAAAATCAAGCCCGTAGCTTGTCGAATACAGTTAACAAAAAACAGTGAGTTTCATGATCTTGGAAGAACAATATTTCTGCAGAGATAATAAGACACCAAATTCACAGTATGCAGACACTAGCAACATTCACAGATATATGAAAGTGTGGCACTCCTTGGAAATCAACAAGATTTTGGCTTATGCACTAAAGAGAAAGTTAGGCCTCTGAATGGTTGCAACCAATCTGATTTACTCACACTAGTGAAAGATCTGAAAGCAATACAGTTATCTGTGCTTCCAAATCTTACAATGTTATCTGGAGTATAAGAAGACCAGGTACTTTTTCTTCTTTTTTTTTTTTTTTTACAGATTTCTTAGAGATTCAACCCTGAAGTCATGAATGCATCAGACTTAATTATTTTAAAATATAGTTAAAATATTGATAAGCCCTTGGTTGCAGAGGATAGACCAAAACCATGAACTCTGAAGACTGCCACAACAGCTAGAGGGAAATGAAAATAATTGATTTTAGTCATAAATTTATAATTGTTACTGTTACTTATAGACTGTGGCTGCTGGTACAATTGGGTTACCACACACCTAAGTCAGAGGCATCTGCTTCCCTCCCTAATGAACTATAATGCCCTGTGGCTGTGTCTAAACTGCAGATCCTCTCCCTTTGTTCCACATGGCCTGGTTCCCGGGTATGTATCTTTGCTGTACTCTAACTGGACCTCAGGTGCGAGACGTCCTTTCACGGATTTCCTTTAGAAGATAACCCAAGTGGTAGCTGAAGATAGATCGTTGCAAGCTGTGGTAAATCTGCTAGTCTGCATAATCAAGGTATCAAGATTAAAGCCACGCCATCAACTGTCTCTGCTGCAAAGTTTAGACAACTTTTTCTGTACTGAGTAAAATTAATCGGGCCTGGATTTCTATGAACTTACACTTATGGTTGGATTCTCTAAAGTCTAATGAAACCCAAAAGAGGTCTGTAGTGCATTCATGATGCCTCTCTCTTGTGCAGATTCCTGAAAATCTAACACGCGAGCTCAGCTTGCAGCCACTTTGTTAGCATAGCTACTAGTAACAACTCTCTCCTCTTCCATACTTCTCTGAAGCTTGTGAACACTTCATTCCTTCAGAACTGCTACTCCTCTAACAAATTTGGCTGAAGTTTTCCAAGAATTTAGACTTCATGAGGATGTCCAGAAAGACAGATAAACATGGTCAGAGACAGACACCATGACTGCATTAGCCTCTTCCCTAGGAAACCAAGTTAAAAGAGGTAACATGTTTGCAGAACTATGTCTTGAAGTTGTTTCTGTCAAGTGGGTGGTTCTTGGTTTTAATATAAAACACCAACTGAATTAAATCTACTTTGATAAAATACAACTTATTTTGAAATGTGCAGCTGAGCACTGCAGTGCTTCTGAGCTCAGACTTTTTAAGACATTGACAAGGATGTACTGTATTTTTTTCCAATCTGTTTCAATTACACTTTTATAATGGCAGAATAATGGCAAGATTACTCTATTTTATCATGATTAAAACTTGATTAACATGTTAAATAACCATTGTGCACTAATTAGTGCATAACTCTGTTAAATGCAATGACCAACACATTGTTCTACTTCCGTAGACTTCTAATGACAAAGCTACTATCATGAGTATGGTTACTTCTCATACAGTGTTTTTACGATCTAACACAGAGTTTCACTATGGACTTAATACCTAAAGGTATGATTTTGATAGGTTATTTGGGAAGACTTTATTTTGAAAGAAATTTGCAGATAAGTTATAATATAAACAGAAAAAGAGACATGATTTAGGAAAGAAATTCCAAACCTGCCTTATGCAATTGGAACACTATGAGGATACAAAATTTATATCTATATTGTTTAGTAAGAACAGTGCGAAGATGAATTTTAGATAACCTTCCAGTTCAATTATGTAAAGTGGTATTACAGTATTTTACAGGATGCACAGATGAAAAGCTATTAATAGCAATTTGTCACTATTTCACAACTATGGACAACTCTAGGCAAGGCTTTTATCCAGTGGTTAAAAACACTGTTATGTCTACATCTTGCAGTGACAGTTTATTCCACTGGAAACACTTTAAACATCTAGTTTCCTTTGTCATGAGCACTCACAGGAACTCAGACATCTGTAGCCCGATTTTCCTATTGCAAACATCCTCTCAAAATACAAAATGGGAGCAGCAGTCACTGTAAGCCAACCCATTTATGCCAGGTTTTCAGCCAACTCTTAAATACAGCTGGGGGTTTTTGTGCAGAAAAACTTATGGACAGAACTGAAATGGTTAAAAAATGGGTTTTTAAAATCTGCCTAGCCATTTCACGAGACGTTTCAAATGTGCAATGACTGATGATACAAATCTCTCAAACCCAGACTCATCTTGTCTAACTTGGGGCATTTAGCTGAAGCACCTCCACTTTCTCAAAGGTCACTGAAGGGACTCATGCACCTCCACATGTCAATTTAGAGACTACATATAAAAATAAAACGGCAGAAGCTCTTGCTGTGATAGAAATGAGCAATAGTTGTGTATGTTGCATCCAATAAAAGACACAATTGTACTCCAAGAAGAGGTATGAACACACAGTTGGGATTTACCTGTTTCTTCCCCACCCCGGCAGCATATCTTTTCCTATTTGGTTCAAATCCTACAACCTGACAAAAACATTGCAAGAAGGCAAGTAGACTTCAGTTTGATGTTATATAGCACCTTTCCAGATCATTGCATCCACCCAAGAGAGATTTAATGAAGAGCAGAAGGAAACAGTATGTCTGGAAGCTTCAAGCTCCTGGCCCTGAGGCACAAAGGGTCCAGAGCTGAGGGTGATAACACAGCTAGTAGGGCAGGGCTTCATCAGACAGGTGACATGTTCCATTGTCCTCAAAAGCAAGGCAGGCAGGGCAGGCCCAGGGTTGGTGGCCAGGTTCAACTAAGAGATCACCAGGCAAGTTTGAGGTGATGAGGCAGGTCGGAAGTCAAGTCAGGAAGTCAATCCTCAGGTCAAGATCAGGTCTGGTGGTAGTAGCCAGGGCTGGACACAGGTCACTGGGAAGGTTCACGATGACAAAGCAGGCCCAACTTCAAGCCAAGTCAGTGCATGGGCCATGGTCGAGATCAATGGGACCCTTGACTGGGCTCAGGCATAGCTGTAGCTGAGCTGGGGACAGGCGCACCTACAACATAGCTCAGGCAGAAACTGAAGATCCAGGGTTGAGTTTAAATAGACCTCCAGAGCCCACAGGTAGAGTGGCTTGAAACCTCAGATGAGGTTGGTCAGGACCATTAAGACCTACTAGTGTGCTAAGGGCCTTGACACAGTACAAATGGGTCCTAGGCTATTTTTTTTGCAAAAGGACAGAAAGTCATGCTTTTGAAGAAACACTTAAATGAATGAAGGGTGCTCCCAGGCTTAAAAACCATGCACACAGAGCATCACATCTCAAGTACTCTTCTTATTCATTTGGCCTCACCATGGTGACAGTATTTCACGTTGGTAGAACAGCATCTCTGCCTCTCCCCAGATACCATGCACTAGACATTCATGATCGGACATCTGCCAGTCACCTTCACCAGCTGCCCAGAGTCCCATGTGCAAGAGACACAGGGGTGCCACACAGCAGCTAGGTTGCCCATGCCTTGTAGCAGAGACCTGCCCTCAAGAACACTTCTGCATCCCAAGCCTCCCAAGCAGCCGCAGCACATCTCCTTCTCCGTCATATCACCTGGGTTCGTCCAAGGAGAGGGTCTCCCTCTTGTCACAGCATCATGCATGTCTGTGCTCACTGTGTGATCAGGTGCCTGCACTCCTTTCCTCCCTTCATGTGATCCAAGACAGGTCATTGCACACGTTAGGACTCCAGGATGCTGAGAGGTCTGCCTGTGTGGGATGCAATTGTGCTGAATATTTTCAGACAACTTGACAGAAATGTAAACGTCAGCAACAAGCATCTTTGTCAGCTTTCCAGAGAATGAACAATATACTCATTCACAGACAAAAGGGATTGTTTCTGAACACGATCTCTGCCTTCAGGCTTTAGGACAAAGCCTTTTTAGTGGTCCCCATACAACTTCAGTTGAAATTATGTTACTAATTGGCATAATTTTTTAATTAGAGCACTAAATGGCAACCTTAATGCACAGGATATACAGTCATTGGCCTTTACTTTGAATTTCTTTTATTGCATAGAGTAAAAGAATCAACAAGAAGAGGAACTGGTTACTACAAAAGCATGATAACTACTTCAATCCCTAGGTATAAACACACAGTAATTAATCAATTAATGTAGCTCGCATACATCAAGGAAAAGATACAGTATATATGATGAAGTCAGCATAACCCTTTTTTTTAATTTTATGAATGATCTAATGTAACTCGCTCAAGTTACTCCAGGTTTACAGCAATACATAAGGAGAGAGTAAAATCAGAACCTAAATGAAAGAGCAAGTCTACATGAATGAAAAGAGTTAGTCTACATTAATGAAAAAAGGCAGTGGTTTCTGGTGAACTTAAGAGACTTTGATATTCATTGTGGAATAAAAATGCATCATGGGTTTCCACAGTCAGAGCCTGAATCAGAAAAGCAAACCTATTCAGCAAGGGTCCTTAAAAATTAATTACGTATTCATGCCCATAGAACTTTAGCAAATGTTTACAACTAACCATTAGCTTGAATGCATTTGGGAATAAAAAACAAATTCTGCTGAATTCAGGAATAAGTTAAAATGGTCCCAAACACTTTTTAGCTTTTAATACTTTTTTAATTAAAAGCTTTATCATAAAGGGCATTTTCAGCAATAATTAACTTAACTACTACAAGGCAAGCACTTTCAGACCCTCTGAGGAACCATTTCATATGGTACTATTCCTTGCCATCCTTTACATTTCTAGTACACAATTCTTGGTTCTGGCTTCATCAGAATGTTTGCACCTATATGCACATTATATAAATAAATTTATTGTTGTCTGCAGCTGTAAAATGTAAACTTCAAGAAAATTCAGTTCAGCTCAGAAGTCTGAATGCATATCCTCAGTGTTTGAGCACCGAAATTGGAACAGACATCTATAAACATCAGTCTCCTTTCAAGGTTTCAGAATTTCCTCTAAAACAGGACTAAATAATCTGTCTTTTTTTCCTTCTTTTTTTTTTTTTCTTTTTATGCTTCAACTTACCATTTGGAAAACAGGAATACAAAAGAAGATATATTGAACTGAATTTAGAAAAGAGCAGAAGATATTCATGAGAATTTTGAGCCCGCAAACCCCCCAAGTCTGGTAACAGCTTATGCTTCATGTGAAAGTGCGTGTTCACCAGCTAGCTCCCTTATCCATAGGCTTAAATTGCAATTCCATGGAAATAAGCTATTTGATTCCTTGGAAACAATTAAACTGAATCAATTTCTAGTTATCTTTGGTCATGTTCCTTAAATTAAAAGAAACAAAAATTTTATTATTCCATAACTGGGTTTTCAGTTGAAGAAAGGATCATGCATTTATGATTTTGAACACTGCTTATACTTTATATTCTCATCTGAAGACTTCCCCTGATGCTGTGTGTGTAGTTGTGTGGCATTGATTTCAGAATAAGCTTCTAAGTCAAGGTGTGATCAGTTATATAGACAGGTTCACTGCACTTTTTATATCCCTGGAGGCTTTTACCATTTCTCAATGTCATAGATGTTAATCTTTATGGAGCTGAAATCCAAAATTACTGAACATAGAGTATCTCACTTACTTCAAGTGCAGTACACAATAATCACAAGAAGAATCCTATAATCCAAAATACAACATGCATATAGAGACAGGTCTGCAGTCTACAGAGGTCAAGGCCTATCATAAAGTTACATTATTCCAAGACCACAAGTTCATTCATTTGTATGACTTTCCTCTCAAAATTCCTTCTTGGAAAGAAAAAAAAAATAAAAATCTATTCCATAATAACAGCAAAAACATTTTTAAATCCCAAACATATTTCATCTCAAAGTGTTGTACTGATATTTCTTTAAATTATTTTAGAAGTCATAATAGCACAAAATCAGTAAAAGAAAACTACATATAATGAAGCCAAATCAAAGTCTTAACAGCTCTGCATGCAATCCAAAATGAAATCTTGATGCTTCAAATAAATACCAAAAGGAAGAATTTGGACCTGCTTAGGCTGGATAAACAAATGTTGATAGGTATTTTAATGCGTAATTTGTAAACTCATACCTCCCAAACACCCATGAAAACATCTCTGTAGTCCAAACTGACTCAAAGATCTGTGACTCAAAGCATTTATGCAGCAGTGAGGTTAAATTATTAACCTGAACTGAGTTGCAAAACACAGCCACCTGTGCAGATTGACCCTAATCACACCGTTTTTTTACTGGAACTAGATCATACCTTGCTCACACCACCACAGACAATAACTGAAATTAAAAGGTTTAAAAAAACCCTGATGTTAACTACAAGAAAGTTAAAACTCTTTGAACTCTCCAGCCCCTGGGGGGGGGCCGGGGAGGGGCAGAAATCAAGAGGGAGAGGAAGATATAGATGCTTCATAATCTTCAATAAATGGTAGCAGATTCATATTTAAAGTCAGGTTGACACTGCTGCTAAACCACGGGACTGAGATTCAGGAGATTTGGCTTTCATTGCTGCCTGTGTCATAGACATGAAATGTGACTTTAGATGAGCCACCAAAATCTTACTTCAGTTAGATACTAACATACACACTCACAAGAGATGAATTAGATGCTTATGTTAGGCAGGTGCTTAAAGCAAACCTTACTCTGTCTCCAATCCTACGTCATAAAATGGGAATAAAGGCATCCTGTATACACCTTTTCCTCTTCGGATTACCCACATTTTAGAGCAAGGGCCCTTCCTTTTTCCATTGTCCTCCACTTTCTTTGTACATCACCTAGGACAAAAAGGCTAGATTATTTCACGGCCCAGAGATCTTTAAATAGAGTGATATAACAGTAAATACTTAGCACACACTGCATACACCCTATACCAGAACCATTTCTTACTTTTAGCAACAACCTTTGTTAAAAGGCAACATATCAGTGTACTCTCAGGGAATTTGGACAGTTTTCTAATTAATTTCTGAACATTTGTAGCACAAACCAAACATCAGCAAATTATGCTTAGAGTATTTGGAACATTTCCAACCTCATTTTCTTCTCCGCACCCTCTTCTTTTCTAGAAGAGGCAGATATAGTTAAAATCTCACAACAAAAACATTTTTTTTAAAGAACACTTGCAGCAATTGCCATTTTTATAAACCTTACTCTTTCGTGCTTAGGGTTTGTTCTCAGCTGATCTTGGTTTGGGTGAAGAAGTGACCTGATAAATGCAAGCAGCAGATACTCTAGACTTCCTTCTTAAGTATAGTTGAATACAAGGCACTTTATTTCTAAAGTCTCTCAAGAGCACTTATGAGATAGGGAGAGAGGAACACTTATTCATATAGTTGTTTACTTTAGTACTTACAGCATTACCCTTAAAACGAGCACTTTGCCACATTAAAAAAAATCCATGGTGCCTATAAAATTCTACATTGAAAACAAACCAATCAAATAAATAATGCAGGACTATTTCAGAATATCTACTTACACTGAGTCACAATCCTATTTAGGTCTGTCAAGTTTAATTCAGGACTCGGGTCAAAGGTCTGGGTAACAGCTTCATTCAAAGTCCACTTTGTGCAGCTCACAACATGGAGGCAAGACACCTCCTTGCACAGGGCTGCAGGGACTAAGACCAATGTTGTCTTGCTATGGGTCCCAAACATGAGAGTTTTCTCAAATAACCCATACTATTTGCAAATTTGAGAGTTAAGGGGCAGTGCCAGGCCCTTTCTGAAATATGACCTAGTCTAATCTTCTGGTAATATCATTAAGGACACCACCACCAAGACAAACCCTTCTCCCAGAACTGGTTGTGGCGGCTTCCTTCATAAAACTCAGAGGTGGTCTGCACTGACATCCACAACAGTATCATATGCTGCAGTACACAGCAGAGACTGAGGTTGTCAAATCAAACAATCAGATCCATCTACCACAACACTATTAATTTGAATTCCACTTTTATGTTAAAAGCTATCTTTACCATGGTCTAATTCTGCCTTCATAATACACCTCCTATGCAGCAAGCAACCTCTTTCACTAGGCTTAGTTACTAGTCGCATCATATAGACCCTGTAAAAGTCATTACTGTAATGTAATTTCTAGCACTTGCATTTTCACTATAGCAAAATCTCACAGGGATCAGACCCACTTATGGTCTTAACTAAAACTAGCCATCTGACTTAATTAACATTTAGAATTCATCAAACCTTGCAGGGCTCATACTGGGCTCTGGGGCAGCTTGGCGGTGCTCACATTGGGCTCCTGCTGGGTCTATGTATCCGGTAGCAGTGCTGTTTCACCAGATGACACACTTGGTGTGAAAGCAAAAGAAGAATGGAACTAAAAAACAATCAGTTTCACAATATCTCTGCACCATGCAACAGACCACACAGCACAGGGAGCACAAGGAGGACAGGAGGCAGAAATCCTGGGAGCAGCAGGAGCCAACAGAAATGAACATTGCCCTTGTAAGTTTGTAACCCAACAATAGTTGTGTCTTTGTTAAACACCTTTCTGTATAATACAAGTTCTGAATATATTTTTCTTTCTTTATATACACACATTAATATTCATAATAATCTTAATAGCAGCATAAAGCTTTGTTTCTCTGAAGGTACCATAGATCATGGAAAAGTTTCCCATATTTAGGAGTGGTGTCAATAGGGAAACGGAGCATAGAATGCTCCGACGGACAGACGGGTGCCGCTCATGATGTTGGCTGCTTCAGCTCGATCTGGGGCAGACCTATGAAACTATACCCTCATTTTTTTTCATGATCTTTTCATAGTATATACTCTTCACACAAGCCTGCTTTGCATTTCTTCCTTCTTTGTACCTGAGTGGCACCTAAGTAGCATTCAAGTAACCATCAGAAGTACAGTATCCTTCTGATGGACTTACTGTGCGATGGCTTGATTAATTAGACTTTATGAAATGTTTTATTTTTCTGCACTATGCGAAAATGCAGTTAAATGTATAAACCCTGTTCGTTAAGAACTAACAAGAGATTAAAGACATCCAAGATATTTAAACAGAAACATATTGAAAAAAGGAAAGCGTCAGCTGTATAAATATACTTTTCCAACCTGCAAAGTGCAAAATAAAGGCAAACTTCAAGCACTTAGCACAAATTTCCCCCACAATTTGAATTCTTACTTTCCTAGAGCTTCAAAAATCATCTTGTACTTCAAGGTTCTTCTTCAGGGAGTTAATTTAATTTCTTTATACTCTTTTTTTGTTTGTGTTATAAAGAAAAGGACCATAAGTCCTACATTTTGTCATATTTGAAGACTCTAGTATTTTAAGACACAAAGCCTGTACATTCTTTTTACTGTATACCAGTTGCTGCAGGCACTGAGAAGGGGAGATGCAAGTGCATGAGAAAGGCAAAAATACTGAATTCCGGCACAGGTCTTTCCTTAGAGAATATTAATTTCCTACGGGACGAGCAATGCATTTGGTGACAGTGGAAATCTGACAACTCTATCTATCAATCCAACAAAGTTTATCATGAGGTTTAAGCATTTCTTGACTGTCAAACTAAAACATGAACCTAGAAATAATAAACTACATTCTGAAATATCCGCCAGAGAGCACACAGGGAAAAAAAGGGATACAAAAGATGACTTCCAAACCATAAATAATATTTTTGCAGTCATGCTTGCATCCTTATTCCTGAAACCAATTTAGAAAACAATTGGACAGGGCACCCTGGGAATAAAGAATCATTTGCCATTAGACTTTAATGTGTGATTACTTAGTAATGTAATTGAAAGCATGACTGTAGCACATTGCCAGCTTTCTATTGCCAGGAGATTACATCATAAATGATACTGAGTATTTCAAATCATTTTTTTATTCCATATTTGTTGTGACAAGAAGTTTTGCTTAATGTTTGAATTCGTTTTTCTTTCTCAAAATCTGCAGAATCAAGGGTTTGTGGGAAGGAGGGGTGGGGAGATAGCTCTCAGTATGTCGTATTTTCTCATGTTAATCACAAAATAACTAATTGCTATGATTGCGTTGGGAGATTTGTGGTGGAGGCCAGTGATGTCTGAATGTGGGTATATATAACTGACACAGTGATGCACTTAGGGCTGTATTTGTGGCTCTGATATTGTGAATCAGAGTAAAATTTGAGAGCTAAATGTGCAGCCTATGTCTGTCAGAGCAACTCCCTAGAGATGTGTCGAGCTGTACCAGTTTTAGTTTCCTGAAGACTTGACCCAAACCACAGGTACTCCACAAAGCCTCATGGTGTTCAAAGGCTAGATCCTCAACCAAGATAGCCAGCCAAGGCTGAGTGAGCTTTTGGAGGAGCCTATTTACACCTGCTGAGAATCTAGACCACCACACAAAGAAGGCCGCGCTGTCAGCAGAGCTGCAGAAACTCAGGGCTCCCCTTTGCATGGAAAGTATTGAATCAGCAGAGTGTTTCCCTCACTTGTCTTCACAATCTTTCCTTCCAAGCATCCTGTGACTTCAACAACTGACACACTAAAAATTCAAAAGACTTTACTGGTGAGAAAATCTTGTTCCCCCAGATCACCTGACATGGCTAAGACACCCTGTCTATACAACTCCTTCTTTTTCTCAGTCCATATGGTTTGCACAAATTACTGTCAACAGAAAACAATGACGGGTTCAAGGTTTTTGGCCCACTGGGATTTTTGCCGGTGTAGACTACAGGACAAATCATGCCTTGCTGATACTTATTCAAAGAACCTCTGCCACCCCATCCACTGCATCCACACTCCCAAGAAATTTGCCCAGCCCAGCAGTCCCGCTATGCATACACCATACACAAACACTATCAGGCAAATTCAGTAGAACTATGCTGCCGCAGAGCTATCATCAAATGATATATCACACATATTTGATTGTTTCATGCCTTCAGATCCCCTAAAAGATGCATTTCAAATCTTAAGGCCTGAGGTTCCTTGGATTTAAAAACCATTCTGACCATAGAATTCTAGAGGAAACTGTGAGGAATTGAAATTCACAGTGATTTCCTCTCCCTTGCAGCCCATTCTTGCACGTTTTTCATCAACAAGTAGGGAACGGAGCCTGAGTAAGGATTCCAGCATTTGGCTCACAGACTTTGTTTTGTCTTTATCCTATTTTACTGAATGTCAGATGACCACAGAGGCAATACAGAACTCCAAGAACAGCGGATGTTTCAGAATGGGTTTTATGGTTCACAGGCAACTGTCTTTGTCTTCTATCACACCAATAGTACCAAAGCCAGGAAGGAAAGAATAAAATAATAAATGCAAGGTGGCAAGGAGTCTTCCCTCCAAAGACTGATTCTGGGTTAACTTTCCCTCCAATAGAAAACATGACTGCATCTTGAGAGGCCCCCTTCAACTACAACATGCAATTCATTTTTCAAGAGAAACTTTTTATTACGAGACTTCTTATAAAACTTATTTGTTTCCCAGCTGCTTTTACATAGTTTTTTAAACTGCTTTCACAGTATTGAATGATTGGAACAAACCAGATTACTTCCTTCTAATTTGTCCTGGTGACCTACTGTATACGTTAATAAAGGGATATTTTTTTCTGCCTGTAGCTCCGTTTTCATTGTAGAAAGCTATGCTAGTTGCATTAAAATACTTTTAACCTATTCAGTTCATGATAGTGGAAATACCAGAGCCTTCTGGGCTTTGTAATATAATAGCACCCCTTTATCACATTCAGTGGTTTATTGGAACCAGCTTGTACAGATGATTTAGTTTACCATAGTGAGGCCACTACTGCAGGGCTCCAATCTCTGTTTGGGGACTCTTCTGTAATTTTCAGTGTTCCCAGTTTGGCCTGGGAGTGGGGTTTTTTTTTCAGGGTGTTTGCTGGTTGTGATTTTTTTGGCTTTTTGTGTGTGTGTGTGTGTGTTTTCTGTGGGTTTTTTGCTTTGCTTCCTTTTTAACTACATTATTTTTTCATATAACTTCAGTTATTATTTGCATCCTTGCCTTCTTGATATATTCTTAAAATGAGAGCTGGTCCAGATAACATGCATTTTGTGAACAGGTGATGTCTACTCATTTTCATCAAAAACAGGAAATGATTTTGTCCAACACGAGTCAGAACATTTGCCAACTCTATTGCATGTAGAAATACTAATATGAGAAATATTACTAGAACAAATATCCTCATCATTCTATAGAAAAGTACAGCCATGTCAGAGTTCTGAGACCACACAGAGACTGTTTCAGCTAATGAATGTGGTGTTAGGCACGGCTAGCATGGCTCTTAGCATAAGTCTGTGAATTTTAACCTACTTTTTGCTGTAACAGAAGTAGGTGAACACAACCACCCACCTGTCCCAAACAACTGAACTGTTTTGGTGGGCTCAAGGAAATGGATAGCCAAACTATGCAAACAGCCTGTTGATCATCAAGAAGTGTAAAAGTGTCAAGAAGTGCCTGGAACAAGCAGACTGTGAGTGACGTCAGTGGCGACAGTAACTCAGAAAATGGGAGTACAGTTTATGCAAACTGCTCAACAGTGAGGTATTCTCTACCCAAACCTCCAAGGACACCTAGGAGTACTGCTGTAACCCAGAGTTCCCCAGTAGTCCCCAGAATGCTTCTGAGGAGGGAATCCTACAGCCTTGCACCAGGACCATCCCACCAGCCTCTGGGAAGGGAGGAGAAACCAGGAGTCCCCATAGCCCTGCAGCAGGACTACGCATAGGCTGGAACCACTACACTCAACTGCCCAACCTCGCCTCCAGGCCATGGCCTCTCTCCCTCAGGACACAGAGGTTCCTGTAAAGAGCCTCTACACTTACACACCCAGCTTCTCTCCCAGATTACAGCATCTCTCCCCCAAAAACACAGGGAAGTTCTATAAATTGTGAAATTCCATGCATCTCTGATCAAAGTATCTTGGTATCCAAATCCACGTAGCCTCTACACTGTCACTTGGTCTTAAACCATGACACTTGGACAGAAGAGAGCATTCCTTCCATGGCATTTAATGGAATCTCTGCACATGATAATCTGCTGCTGATCTCATAAGATGATTCTGTGTCTGAGTATACTAATAATAACACAGATTAAAAGACTCTCTTTCAGCCTACAGAGGAGTATTCAAAAAACTCTCAACTTTCTACAGTTTTTTTATGATTACACTTACATACAAAAACATTTTAATTGCACTGCAAATCAATATTTACCTTGAATATACAAAAGAACATCCAAGCAGTCTCTGTGTTACTTTGAACATTTTTCTTAAGTGGAAAACTTTTACAACCTTTAGCTTAAGATTTCCACTGGTACCAAAGAGATACTGACTTCACATCCCCTCTCACCCCAACAAAGTGCAGCTGCCTCCTTTACCTTGAGCTGTCCGGCAGAGGGGATTTGGCTCACAGTTTCATTTGCCTTTGAAGATTTCTTACTAGCACTTGTCTAGTGCACTCCTCCATCTCTTGAATAATTTTGACAAGGGACAGGCATAAGATAGGGAATTTTGCATCCTTTATCTAAAGAAATCCCCCGAAAAGAGTGAAAAAACCAAGACCATTATCAGTATGCTATTTTTTCCCCTCCAGAAGAAAATTTTACAGTAGAAAACTCTCAGGCCAAACCTAAAAGACTTGCTAAGCATTCCTGTAGCACTGGTTTACAAAAGAGTGGGAGGAGCAAGGAGATAAAGAGAAGGAGCAGAGACTAATTGGTTGTGACTTTCTAGAAGTATGCTGATGGGCAGAAGCAAATTCCTTCAATGAAAGGACAAAAAGCAACAGTTACAACAAGTGAAATTCCAATTAGACATAAGGAAAAGTTTCCTCACAATAAGCAGGGCTAAGCACTGGAATAGCTGCCCAGACAGGAAGACAACTTTCCACCTTTGAGGATTTCCAGATCCTTGTGTAAGTGCCTGAACATCCTTATCCAACTTTGAACAGTGCAAGCTGAGCAACCTTGAACAGGAAGCAAGACTAGATGACCTCCAGAGACTGCCTTCAATCTAAATTTTTCTATGATTCTTCTATTCAATGTCTACACATTCTCAGAGGAAGGGTGATAGCAGGGATACATGATTACAGGCTCTACAGTCCCTGGTACAAAGGTCATTGTGGACTGTCACTGATACAAGGCACAAGCTCTACTGTCACTGAGAAAACTGAAGAAAATCAGCCAAAAAGACCAAATGATAGACCTTCAAGAAAGTGAATTATTTCTACCGTCTGGTGTACAGCAATTATGTCTCCATGAAGAACTAGGAAAAATCTAAATTGACCTTGGACAGGATACTGCTCTGTAAATACCTTAGAAAACACAATCAAAGCAGCCACAGAGGTGGACATTCAGTAAATCTAGATGATGGAAAGAGAATCTATGTAATGTGCATATTAAACTATTTCAACAACTGTCCTTTCTTATGCAAATATTACTTCACTGCATTGTCAAGGTCAACAAAACTTGCAGTGTCTACTATACAAATACCAGTTGTGAACATGAGATACCCAAAGCAGGGCTAATCTAGTTTGAACTCATGCCATTTTCTCCCACTAGATTGCTCTGGATCACAGGATGCAAATTGACCTGGATCAGAGGATGTGAATTGGCCTAGACTCCATCAAATCTGGATAGCTTGTCTAATACAGACAAATTTCTTCTGGTGACATGCTGGTAATTGAGACCACCAAACACATTATTCTATTGAACTCTTGTCACATGTGAATCCAGGTTCACAGAATTACAAGGCAAAAACATAATTCTAGTTGACCACAGAGCCTCCAGTATGTAAATTAGATTTGGTTAGTTCTGCGCAACAGAGCTATCAAGTGAACTGGTGAAACATACCATAAGAAACCAGATACAACAGCCTGAAGTAAACTACAGTTAGTTTGTCAAACATTATAAATATGGTTATGTTGACTTTAAAAAAATTATCCGTGCCAGTTAGTCCAATTTGGGGAATTACTTAGGAATGCTAGCTCATGGCTCAAAAAGTTTTGCCATAGTTACAACACATGGAATGTATTAAGTGAATACTCCAAAATTCTTGTGGGATTCATTTTTTATTACAGGCCATGACAGGCTTTTTTCTTTTCTCTCTTACAGCTTTTTGTCTTTTACTACCTGTGTCACTGTACACAAAGTGCAGGCTGGGTCCTGGAGAACTCTAAGCCCTCATTCTAACCCACAACCCACCAAACACCACAACCTTCCCAAGTGCAACATCTATAAACCCACCAAAACCACAGCTATGTTACTTTGTGCTGATTTCTTCCTCTCACAACTCAAGTGAATCAGTACTTAGCCATCTTAGGAACATGGTCTTGCTGCAAAGAAAACATAACCAGTTAAGCACTTGATGATTTGAATTATCTGAGCAGTTATAGAGAGGCAAAGTAACCTGCTACAGTACTGGCACAGATGTCATAGGTCGATATAGTTTATCCATATCCACCTAGCCCCATTGAACTCTACAGAAGTTACTCTCATTGAAGAGAGATTCCTACAATTTCAAGATACAGCCAAGATCCCCAGAATATTTTGGATTATCAAAGAGCCTTCTGGCACATTTAAATTAAGAACAGCAACATTAGCTTCATCACCATCACCAAACTTGATAGTGGAAAATCACATCTAGAAGCTGAAACTGTATAAAAAAGAAATTCCTGTACAGCATCACTGTATGCTCTTAAACCACTGCTAGTTTCCGCCCCAAAGACAGGATATACTTCAATGATGTGTGAAGTAATCTCTCTGTATACTTTGCGGTTAGGTTTACATCTCTCTGACATTCTTCAAGATAAAATGGTACTAGTCAAAGGAAAGAGTTTATATTAGAGTAGGGTGGTTTGGTTTTTGGTTGGGTTTTTTTTTTTGGCTTTGTTTTTGTTGTTTTGTTTTGTTTTGTTTTTTTTTTCATTCTTGCATCCACCAGAATCTACTCTAAAAAGCCTTCCATGGAGTTGTCTGTTTTGGATAAAATGTTCCTCATTCTGGTATCCATCAGCACAGTTCTGTCAGTAGCATGTAGTCTCAGATTTTACCCCGGTGTCATAGAAACTTCTCTGAGTAAGGTTAGATTATGGTGGCTTCCTCTCTACACTTGCACTCGCAAAAATATGAGGAGTTATCCTGGTAACTGTTCAGCAATGGAAAGTTTCCTAAAACCGTAGCAGCAACACATTGATGGACGCTGTAGAAATAAACTAGCATCAATAATTTTTTAAGTGGTTTTGGGGTTTTATTGGGGTTTTTTGTTGTTTTGAGGGTTTTGTTTGTTCATTTTAAAGTTTTTAGTTTTGTTAGATGTACTGTAATAGAGTACCATAATAAGCTCCCTGGAAGCATATATCCTCTTGAGGAACATATACTGAACAATCATCAAATACTGTTCCTTCAGTATGCTAGAAGAAGGCACGGAAAACATGATTCCCTCCATTCACCACTCCAATTCAACGTTGTATCAACTGGCTGATACTGACAAAGTCTGCTCTGGTAAATTTTGGCTGTACTTGCTCCTGATACCTTAGCCAAAGCATGAATTTAAAACAAAGTACATATATAAGTCTCACACCATATTGGTCTAACACACTTACTCTGAGCACAACAAATATCACCTTTTATGGTTTGGTTTATGTTGCTCGGGAAGAGGTCTAAGGTTGGCCAAAATCCTATCACTTACATCCTTTTCCACTGGAATATTATCCATACAAGGCACTGGATACATTCCGAGACCAACATTTCTGCAACTGGTAAAATATTTCTATAAAGCCACCAACAGCACATATTGCTGAACACATGCTTAATGCTGTTAAATCTTACAGTAAACTAACAAATAATACAGATATGTTGAGTTCCTTCATCACATCAGTGTTAAGTGTTTGGTTCATTCATATGGACTTTAAAGTAACTTCTAAACCAGCTTGGTAAGTTCTAACTTTTAGCCAATAATTCTCTTCAGAGTACAGCTGCCTGTGGAACTATATACAGCCACACTCTGTGGAGGCTTTTTCTCAGGGAACTTCGTAGTGCTCAAAAATTAGGATCAAGACTTCATATTTGATCTGGAATGTCCACAAAACCAGTATTAAGAGTGGTTTATTCTTGGGGACAATTGCCTGCTGAGGAGGATAGATGAGTATATTTTCACAGTTATACTGATGGCAATCATTCACACTGAAGCCATCAAATCTCAAATCATCCCTTACACTATGTTCACAATACTGTGAGCAGTCATGATTCAGCAGAGCTGGTATAATGCATTATCTATCTAAGCAACATTTTTCCAGCTGCTACGGACACTGGCTTTGTTAAAGTCATTCTCTCCTATGGACATTACTGCTATGGTGGCAATCATAAAAGAGTTAACACTTGCCTAAAAATACCACAAAGTCACCAGTAGACACAATGCAAAAGCATTTCACAAAATGTTAAATACTTTTACCCATCAAGAACCTATACCCTTTCGCAGAGAGCCTTATTTGAAAAATACTTGGTGGTCATTACCGTAATGATCGACTTTTTCTTTGCCCTTTTTTAGCCTGGCTATACTGTAAATAACAACAGCTGATAAGTATCAGAGAATGTCATTTTAACCATGGCCACTGAATATGAAGAGCTAAAGTTTAAAAAACTACAACCTTTTCGTATTTTTTTCCTTATTGTATGTTTACATATACCAACATTGTTGCATCTCAGTTTCAGGGGCAAATACAATTGGAAAGCTGCCTTTAGTTGTATCCTCACAATTTATGTCTTTGATATGGATTTTAGTGACAAGAACAGTGGTATTGATGTTACTATCTACAGCAGAGAATGAATAAACATGAAAGACTAAAAGGTTATATTTTAAATTACAAGAAACTGTTGAAGACTATTTCTTATATGCCATAATCAGGAAGTCAGCATCAAAATGAGCAACTCTTCTCATTTCAGATACTTCTGTTCAATTAAAGGATGATATTTCTAAATGAAAGAATAGAATCAGTCAATAACAGAGAAGTCTCCGAGGGGTTTTGGAAAGGTGCTGAGCTGCTGGTAGGACAGGTTCTAGTATGTACTTTTAAAAATATAACGAAGTCACATAAATCTAATTTCATTTGCTGACAAGCTACAGCAGATATACAGCACAGTTTGGTCAGATTATCAATCCAAAGCTGTTAAGGTGGACACTGTCATGAGTAAAGCAGGTGAAAGAATAATTTAGGAGAGAGGGATTTCAACTAGAACCTGATCAGAAGTTTTCCAGTACAAAGTTTTTCAGGTTTTTCAACTTCTTTGCAAAAAGGTAAATTGTCAAAATATAAGCTTGTTTGAATGGGGGCAGGTTTTCAGGATATTTCCTTTACTTTCTTTTTTTTTTTTCTTTTTTTTCTTTTTTTAAGGAAGAGTTCTGTGAATTTTCCACTTGCAGTGAGGAACTGAAATGGATGGAGCACTGGAGTGATTTCAGAGCTTGGGAAAAGGGCAGTGCCTCAGGACTGGAAATAAACGACAGCCCTTCCTGTCCATCCTGGCCCAGGACCATTGGACATCCTCTTCTTACCTTCCCTGCTGTCAAAAGTACAGCGAGGGCAACAACAGGCTTGACACCAGCTTCAGTGTGCCAACTTGCTGGCAGAAGAGAAAACTGGGTAAGCAATAAAAGAAATAATATTAA
>NW_009603276.1:142961-154539 GCF_000690535.1 Cariama cristata
TTGTTGTTGTTGTTGTGTACTGTTCCTAAAGATACTTCCAAAATGTGCTTAAGGGTGAGGCATAAAAACCTTATTAGGCAAGGAAATGAATGCCATAATCCTCTGAACACTGTTTCTTGGGGACAAATATTTAAAACCAAAACACATTTCCCACATATCTGCTTCTTACCTGGCCTAACATACCAATACCTAATGAGAAATTAAAGATCTATGCCTTTGGTTATTGTTGCTAATTAAAGCACAGAGTAGAATATTTCCATCTCTATCCATGACTTGAACAGGAGTTCAGCCTAAATAGGAATTATCTAAGGATTGCAGGGTTTGTCCCACTATGTTACCTATAATTACTCTTAACCTACATAAATAACAGTGTCCCTGAAGTAAATCAGATGTCAGCCTTCAGCTTGTTTCAACAGCCTGTTCAACCCACTGAAGGCACTGAAAATCTCCACTGACTTCAATGGACTTTGGATCAAACCCTAAGTCTTTAAACTATTTTGGATTAAAGTGGATTTTGGCAGTTGGCCAAAGAGAAAAAGACTTAAGAGCAGCAAAGGAGTTCCTAGGAATTGTCAGATGACAGGGGTGTGCTTTAAATTTCTCTACTTTCCTATAGCAAGAGACTTTCTTTACAGTATAAACATGGCAAGCCTGGCATTCAATCAAAAAAAAAGGAAGATGTAGTTCATTATAGGAATCTATTTGTTTTAGCATAATTATTGTGCCTGTTTAAGTGTTTGAGTATTTATCTTAAGGGGAGAGAAAAGCTTTATGGCTAACTAAATACACTCTTAATGCAGGTTAAAGTATCTTCTCTTTAGGGTTTAACTTTAATGTATGGCATTATTACTTTGTGGAAGAGAAATTAAATGGAATGTAGTGGAATCTAATGGCACATGATGCATCTAATCAAAGCTTAAGAGAGAGAATAATGCTTCATGGGTAAGAGCTGCCACTCAGATTACAGCATTTTGTATTCCTTTAAATGAATAGATGGTAAGAAGATAATCACCATTTCATGTCTGATATCTTAGTATTTTATTAACACTCTCACACATATGCAGGTCACAGCTTCAGGGTTTGGGTTCCTCCCTTTCCCTCCTCCATGTAATATTCTAAGTTCTGGAGAGAAAAGTGAAAAAACCACCCTGTGATTTGTAAGGCTTGAAATTGGAAAATTTCTTTCATTTATTTTTATCATTCAGTCTACATAACTATTTTCAATAGAGTAGCTTCTAGATGCTGTACATTTCTTACCTCTTGCTGACAACATGGAGATCCAGTGAATGCCAGCATTTTCAGTGATTTCACTGGAATAAGTCATAGGAGCACTGGACTGGATGGCATCTTCTAGGTCACCAAGGCCAACTCCAGCTGCTAAGCCACACAACTGAAGTCCAGGCATAGGCATTACATTAATGCTATAACAAATTTTTAATGTTCAATCATTTAGAGGAGTTAGACGGGTTTTTGTTTGGTTTGGTTTGAGGGCTTTTTTTTTTCCCACTCCTACTCTTTCCATCAGAGAGACATTCCAGAACCTCATTTCTCAAATGGAACAGAAACTTCGTTCTAATTTCCATTCTAATGAATTTATGGCTGGTTTATACCCATTTATTCTTATGCCAATGTTGCTCTTTTTTTCTTCCTGGTTTTTATTTCCTGACATAGAAAAATGGCAATTACATCTCCCCTCAGAGTTTTAGGCATAAAAGGGTGATTGTGTAGTAAAGTCTAGAATTGAGGAGCAGAAGACACACCCAGTACTAAGCTGTCCATCTTTCCTTGGGATGGTGGAGTGCCAGCTTCAATTAACCAACTTGGTTATATACAAAATACAAATCAGTCCTTATCTAAAGACGTTACATTTTATATTGACTATATTCCTTTAAAATTTACTAGCTTCATTTCACCTAAGCTTCTTTTTATTGGGGAGCCCTGGGATTTTTTAGGGGCAACAACAGATGAACTTCTATAAGAGAATATTAGCCTTCAGATAAATTTTTTAGTTTTTAGTTGTTTCTGAGCAGTTGTTTTTAACCACACCTGCATATTCTACAAACTCATTTCCTTTCAGCGAGTGTCCATATGATCGTAGAACAATTAAAGATGCAACTAAAATATGGACCACAGACATATATGACAGAAGAAAACAATGGAGAAAGTATTCATAAGAAAATTTGCTTTTTTCCTTTCAAGAGACCAACTGTTTCGCTTTTTGTTCTATCAGTCAGTTCTGCTGTGACTGAGTTCCTGCTTCAACAGCTACTCAGTCTGGCTAATCAAGTGAAAGAGAATGATTTCAATGCTTCTGACTTATTGATAGCTAGAAATTATTCCTGAAACTATGAAATGGAGATGAACAAAGGAGAAAGTGACACAGATCCAGCAAACACATCAAAAAGCTAACAGAAGAAAAATCCCCACTTGTACCCCTCTTCAGCTGAGGTAGGGTTAAATGTAAAAGAAACTGTAATCAAATTCTGAGGAATTCTCATCTGCTAAAAATAGTTTAATCATAGAAAGATCTAAGGCCTGCATGTTCAGAAAAACAGGAGACAAAATATTCTAAATCAAACACTGATTCCTTGGAGCACACATTTTAAAGTATTACCTTTAAGCAGACTAAAAAGTCTCTTATTCCACCCCATTAAGAGATCCTCCTACTGGGCTGCCATCCAATTGCAATTGATACACCTTAAAGTTCAATACCTTGACCTTCCTGACACAAAACTCTCTTCTTAGTAATTCTGTCTTAAGAAACAGAGAGATGAAAGAGACCGGGGCGAGGGGTGGGAGCGGAGAAGGGGAAGGGAATTGTGCACTAAGTATCAAATGTCACTTTATGGAATCTGGGGAAAGACTGCAAAGTTTCCACCTCTTTTCTAAAGTCTGCACTGTAGCTGGAATGAACAAAAATAAAGACCCACCACTTTCTTAAGCACTCAGTACTTGGGTGCTGTGTGCCAATACCATCTGGAAAGGTAGTACTCAAGCTACTTAGGTGTACTTCCCTAAGACAAGACAAAACAAAACAAAAAACACCACCGCCAAAAAACACCACAAAACTATTATGACTTCATTCTACAATCCAGAATTGGGCATATATTTAGAAAGCTTTCCTCCCCACTGTTCCACATATTTATAAAAATATGCAATTTAAGGATTCTTATACCTGTCTAAGGGGCATCCGTCTCAATGCTCCATTCACAAGTGGATGTCTGTATGCACATTTAAGGCTGGGCGGGCACGGGCGGCAACCGCTCTCTGTCACCCTCCTCCCTCCCTCTGGAAGGGGAAGGGACGGAGAAAAAGGAGACTTACGGATTGGAAATTAAAACCACTTTAATAAAACAATAATAATGGAAAATAGTATAATACTACTAATAATGGAAATAAGAGGAAAAGTATACAAAACTGAAACTGAGTACCCCAATGACAGCCGGGGGATTGCAGGCCGCAGGCCGCAGCCCACAAGGTCTGGTGCTGCTGCCGCAGCAGGGCAGGCACCTGGACGTCCTGAACCGGACTCCACAGTCAACAGGAATCGGAATCAGGAATGGACGGATCGGGGGCAGAAGCAGGAGAACGAACAGGGTCCCACAGGGATGCCAGTCATGAAAGAAGAGAGCCCAACCCCCATGATCCCTTAGCTTTATACTGAGGATGACGTGGATGGGATGGAATACCTCGTTGGTCAGTTTTTGGTCACCTGTCCCATCCGCAGTCTTCCGCAGGTGTGACCCTTTTACGACTTTTTACTTCCTTAACAAGAGAGGGCCAGCAGTGGCCTTGGTCCTCATAGGGATAAACATAAACATGGGTCTCTGCATACCAATCCTACTGGTACTTCAGTAGCAACTATAAACATCAAGCGTTATCAAGTCTGAAACGCAGACAGTGTCTGGAAAACATGTAGCTGCACTTTCAGAAAGTGCAGTTACTTGGAAGAAACTTAACTGAAAGAAAAAAATTCCTGAAAGAAGAAATAGTCCTGTTTTAGCCAAACCAGGACAATGCACAACAGGAAATAGCCTCTTGTTGATTTTATCCCTTCTGTGAGTACAGTCCCAATAACTACCTAGTATCAACCTATTAACAATTATTATACAATCTGAGCATAAACAGATTTCAACCAAGAAATAAAATTCAATAAGTAGAATGAACATTTCAACCACTATACATATATCTGGCCACAAACCTTCTTATTCTAGTCCCTCAGCTCTACCTCTCACAGAAGCTGTATGAGAGGTAAAGTCACTAAAGTGACTAGCAATTACATTTAGACATGAGTATTTCCCACATGTGTATTTCAAAATGTTTAAGTGCTTAAGTTACAAATTCGTAATTTCACCCATGAAGGACAAATACTTCATCAGTTTTACTCACAGGCTGTGCTGGTTTTGGCTGCGGTAGAGTTCATTTCTTTCATAGTAGTTAGTACAGGGCTACATTTTGGATTTGTGCTGAAAATTATGATGATAATAGAGAGATAGTTTTGTTATTGCTGAGCAGTGCTTACACAGAGTCTTTTCTGCTCCTCATCCCACCCCACCAGCGAGTAGGCTGGGGGTGTACAAGAAGCTGGGAGGGGACACAGCTGGGACAGCTGAACCCAACTGACCAAAGGGATATTCCATACCATATGATGTCATGCTCAGCAATTAAAAAAATGGGGGAAGAAGAATGAAGGGGGAGATGTTCAGACTGATGGCATTTGTATTCCCAAGTAACCATCACATGTGATGAAGCCCTACTTTCCTGGAGATGGCTGAACTCCTGCCTGCCCATGGGTAGCAGTGAATGAATTCCTTGTTCTGCTTTGCCTGTGTGCACAGTTTTTGCTTTACCTTTAAATTGTTCTTATGTTAACCCATAGGTTTTACCTTTTTCCAATTTTCCTTCCCATCCCACCGGGGAGGGGAGGAGTGAGTGAGCAAGCAAGCAGCCGCTTGGTACTTAGTTGCCAGCTGGGGTTAAACCGTGAGGTAGGCAAAATGGCATAGGTGACCAATTTATTCAATCTTTTATGAACCCAAACTGCTGGGGAAGCCAATGATATTTTTGTGCAGTAAAGATATATACATAACTAAATGACTAAATGACTGCAAGACACACCTTTTGGGTTTTAAAGTGTGAGGAAGAAAACATGTAACAGGTCTCTTTAGAACTTTTCATTTTTCTAGCATTCTCTAGTATGAAACTTTTTTTTTTTAATAAAAGGGCATAAATTGTCAATATTGAAAGTGCAAACTATATAGGCATCTTGGCACTGACACAGTGTGTTAATATAAATGAAGCCCGTGTTTATATTAACAATATATATATGAAATAGTCATGATTTTCTTTTTATATAGTTGTCATCCTTGTAAATATCCAAATAACTTGCACAAACAATTTTCAAAGAACATATTCCTTGAAACACCTATGGTAAATTGTTGTAATATTTGTTATTTGTGTTGTGTTGAGTCACATGCTATTTATTTCTCTTTGATCACATAAACATACAAAATCCATTACCTTTTTAGATCCTCACACAATGCCTAAATATCAAAATCTAGCAATTAACAGATTCTCATTTGGACTTTTTTCCTGACAACATTTGTAAACCATTTCTTTCCTGTTTTGCTGTTGCAAATAGTAACAGATCGGTAATTCTTCAGTTCCTCCCTCCATGTAGTTTCTATAACTTGTCACTCAAGAGAATGGCCAGCTGATAAAATGTTATCAAACCAGGGATAAAAAAAAAAAATCATCGCAACTAGATGTCTCACAGAAGCACGATTTGCACCACACATCCGCTGTGAGTGTAAAATTATGGCTATTTCTTCATGTTAAAATACCCTCAAAATAATATACAGCAAAAAAGTTTTCTGTATATGGTGATCTGGTAAACAAAACTTGCTCTGTCTCTAGCACAAATTTAATATTATCCATCTGTGGATTCATCTATTTTACAGAGGCAGTGTGAGCTGGAGAGAGGATGGAATCAGTTTCCATTGTAGGAACTGCAAGAGGGAGAGGGCCGAATGAAGAGTGACTAGGAAAAAAACCTCATACCTAAGATAGAGCTGCTGGAGAGATCTGCAGCTTCCAGGAACTAATAAGCACTGTGAGTTTCTTTCCCAAACAATTTCATTCAAACATCACAAAATCAATGCATGATTGGCTTAGGAAACCCACTTGAAGAGGGATTTGGGTTCTCAACAAATGGAGAGCCAGACAAGGAGCATCTTTTGTTTAGGCTCAGTAAGGGTTGTAGATACTTGCACTAAGAACCCAAGCTGCTTTGCAGTGACAGGCCTACAAGCAAAACAGTTTACAAGTAAAACTGAGATATTTCTTCTCCTAGAAACATCTAGTCTCTGCCAGCCCAAAGACAGCAGCAATGAGCATGAAATGTGAATACGATTTCCCTTGGGACTACACAATGTTACAAAAGACAGAGGCTAGATTCTCAATGGCTTTCTAGGATCTCATGATTTCAGATGTGCTTAGATGGTTTCAGATCTCCTCAGATGCTGAATTATAGATTAAGAACAGTACCTCTCACTTATTTTGTCACCTAATTCAGAACAGGCCATGACTCTACCTCAAATTTTCAAAACAACCAAATGAAATCTTGGGTGGAAAAAAAAAACAAAAAAACCCAATAACCATGAACCAGTTCACCATAAAACAAAAGCAGTGTAGTTCTTAAGATCTTAGGCCTCATATAGCCAACTAGCAGAGTCCCTCGCAAATACTAGAGGTTACAGCTTGAAGTCTGAAGTCAACTGAAGTCAACAAGGTTTCCACTACTGATCCTAAGCTACTGGGGTTTCACCACATCTTTTGTGATCTCATGGAACTAGTGCCTGGTATCACAGCACTGGTCTAAGACAACATTTCTGCATCAAGAAGAAACCCATAATTCCTCCTCATAACCGTAATTTGGTTAATGGAACAGAAGCCAGGGTTTAGCTAGGTTATCATATGAAACAGGTTTAACATAGAGCCTATAACCAGCAGGATTCTTGGGAAAACAAATAGCCTTGAAGGGATAATTGCTATTTGGAAGTCAAGTTATGTAAAACATATTTCCCCCTGTGTTATTGCTTCAAGTTGTTTGATTGCACCTAGTATGTGCAAAGAGTGGAAATTATAGAATCTTCACCCTGAGTGGTTTAGGCTCTGTTGTTGTAATAGCTACTTAAGTTTTAAAGGGTTTTCTTGCCTTTTTCTTTCTTCATGCAGGTAAAAGCTGATAGGAGTAAAGTAATGAGACAGGATAAAGAAACTTGCAGCCAAGGAAACTCTGCCAATTTTCTAAAACAGATGCCAATGCTTTTGGCACCTTCTTCTAGTTGACTAAAAACTGAGTCCAAATTTATCATCAAAGAGCTAGGCAGGCATGCAGATTGCAGACATATCTCCCTCAAAGGAAAAGCTTACAAAGTTAGACAACTTCATAGTATCACTTTCTTTTAAAATACAGATCAAATAACCCTCCTTCCTTCCTCCCAGCACAGACAACACTGTATCTACTACAGTATATACACAATTGTACTTCTTTTTACTCTTCTATTATTATCCATGTATATTGTACACGTAACAGACAATAAGATTACACTAAGTAAATATAATACACCCACACATACCAGTGTGTAGCTACTATTTACCCCAATATTCCCAATACAGAAACTGACTTAGAAAATGGGAGCATCAATAGAGCAACAAAATACCCCTGCTTTACTATAGACAAACTACTACTTTCATGGTTTCATACTGTCAGTAAGAATGCCAAAGCCTGGCTTAATGTCTCTCTTCAAGCAAGGCACTTACTCACATGAATTCTTCAAGCAATTACCAGAATTGTACAAAGTAATTACAATACCACTACCCCTGGATAGCCACAGCCTTCAAGGTACATGTGCGTTGTTGGACCAAAACGATTTCCCATATGCCTAAGTTTTGTTTATAAATAACATATTCCTACCAGTGCTTGAAAAGAGGTTAGAGAATAGGAGGCATGGATTTTTGTCATTGTATTTTGGACTTCCATCTCATTCTCCCTTCTGTTTTCCTTCATTCTCAGTGTCAGTCTTCAGCACAGAGAAAGCAGAAAAACCTCCACCTTCCAATCTGGACATGGCAATCCTGGTACATTCCTAAAGTAGGCTGACAAGGTTTTCTCATGGAAAGAGTTGAAAAATGGAAGACATTTCTTAGAAATATCATTTTCTTATAAGTATAGATTTTTCTGTATGTGTAGAACATAGGAAATTAATACTGTTGTTAGAGCTGTAATTTTTTAATTTCCTGAATTGAGACTGTGAATTGGCCTCAATTATGCTAGGATCTCATTCTGACGCTTTGTATGGCATAATCAAAATAGGTATCACAGTCATAATATCATAATATGCATAATCATAGTGTGATGAAATATGTTAACTCTTGTGTCTATTTTATTATCAAACCTGAAGACACTGAAAGGGGTTCTCTAGAAAGGGGAACTTCAAAACACATCCCATTCCCAATTACCTGGAGACTCATGACAAGCCACAGTTCTCATTTTACAACTCCTGGAATTACTTTTCTGTCATGTAAGTGTATTTATTGTTATGGAAACTAGAAAAAAGCTTTTAGCAGTTTTGACCAAAAACCTGCTTCTAGAACTAGAATATTTTCTTAGACTATATCTATAACATTTTGCCACAAGTGTCTTGTGAACTAAAATAGTTGGAAAAAATGAACTGGAAAAAAATAATGAAAAGTTAACACAGGAAAATGAAAAATGGTTTCAGACTTCCTCAATGTTTTTCCCCACACAGCTATTTTTGTTAATCACTAAGCTTGTATTACGGTATCCAAAGACCTTTCTCAGCGTGTCCATGCTCTCTTTAGTGCCAGATTCCAAATGAGTAATACAACAGCACAGTAGAGTCAGACCTATCCCGCTCTCCGCCTGCTGTATTTGGATTCTCTGCATTAAAAACCTGGAGGTCTGGAGACGGTGCTCCTGTAATCCCTCCAAAAACTGCTGAGGAAAGGAAGCAGAAACGATGAGAGTGCTTATGTACCCACAAAGGCCAGGCCCTGAAATCCAAGATTTAAGAGAGTCTTCAACACCTGTGCCTAGAAGTCTAACACCAGATGTATCAGATTCACTGCACATGTTGCATGATTGATCCTCATTGGATCTGCACATTTGGATGAACTAGGTGTGCAATTAGAGTTCTCTGCACATCATGCAGGTACTTTGCCCCTGATCTTTCAATGGCTTAAGACAGCTCTGAGAGAGCGCATAAACTTTAGACTGACACACCCTGCACCTGAAGCTAACCCCAAACTTTGATAACCTTTAAATCTGGATGTCAGCTATGAAATATATTTATGTATGAGATTATGTATCTATATAGAGAGACATATATACACATTGAGACAGAAAGGATAGGTGATCCTGTCATTTGCACCCCTCTTTGAAGGTGAAGGCAAGCAGTTTCCAATATCCATCCTAATGCACACATTCTTTTTAAAAGCTAAAGGAATATAAGCAGCAAGGAACTTGCTTCAACACTCCACAAAACAGTGTTCAAGTATGAAAAGGGTGAAGAATACATTTTGTGATTAAAAAACCCTTGGCCTACTGCTGCATTAAGGTGGGGTGGGGGAGAAGGAAGGAGGAAAATTTTTAAAAGGATGCGCATTGTTGGCATAGCCAGAAGAATTCTTTAGAAGGAAGACGGTGCACTTTGTCAGTACATCTACAACCAAGGATAAGTTCTTACTGACAGAGATAAAGTATCTAAAGAATAGCGTGAACTCCATCAGTGCTGGGTGAATTTCACATTTCAGCCCAGGGGCAACACCTTGAACAAGAACCTCACTTGTTCAGTTCCAATAGATGATGGAATTGAGCTGAGGGGAAGAAGCCTGTGGGATCCACCATCTCACAGAAACAACTTTTCTGTTAACAAAGAACTCGATGGACTGCTGGACAAATCTTAATCCATGCTGTCTTTAAGCACAGATACTACGCTGCTAACAGATTAACAGATTTTATACAGGGAGATATTTTGGACCTAAACACCTGAGTCCTCCTGGTGAGGCCCTCTTGAGCTTACTCATCTGCTACCAAACATGAGACAGCTGACAGGTTTTTAAATGATGAACTCCTATGGGTCACTTTACTTAATTATACAGTACATCCAGGGATACGCACATGGGTCTTTTATGGTAAATGATATGACTGTCTTAAAAACTCATTAATATGTCATTAACCAAGCAGACATTTACTAATTAAACAATTAGCCCTTCTCTTCTATTCCTTTGTTCCACTCAGATGCTCATTTACTACAATTCCCACTCAGATTTTTTTTTCCTCTTTTAATTTCTTTTTCAGGGAAAATATATATCTGTAAAACATTTCCTTTGCTTTTGGTTCAGTTTAGTCAAACGGAAAACCAAAACAGAGTCTAGATTCCCAGCTGGTGAAAATTCACTTTATCTCATGGAAGTCAAAGGAGTTATGCTGATTTACCCCACCTGAGGATTTTGCCCCAGGCTTCCCAAATACAAGTAATGTATCGATTTCAAATGCATGTCTACTGTCAATAGGCGGGCTTTGCCTGTCCAAACCAATAGTGATTTTTACAAAATTTCCAGAAATGCATTCAACAGCCACTCTGAGCTGCATAATTATTAAATGCAAACAAAACCTCCAACACCAATAAAGCAAGTATAAATATGCAAAGATCAAGGCCTGGAAGCAGATCATTCTGAATCATCATATGAAGTTAAACACCAAAGGAGCATGCTTTATTCCTACCTTTGAAATTCAAAGGATTTTTAATAATTTTACTTGAGCTGTTTTCTGCTGATAAATGTAGCTTGATCATGTTTGATGTGTTTTAACTGTGTTAAACTCTGATACAAAGGAGGATTATCAAATATCTCAAACTGGAATATAGTGAGTTTCTTTCTGGAGAGAAATCCCCTGCTTTGCCTTGATGAACAAAAGGTAAACAAAATTGTATTTCTACTCAAATGGCCATAATTTTTACTGTATATACAGTAGTTCTACAAACATATAAACATCTCATGTATACAAACTGAAAGAAAGAAAGCAAAAGAGATGTTTCTTTTACTTCTTACATTAGAAGTGTTCTAATTCCTATTGTTTCATTTACTCTTACTTGCCAGGAAACAGTCTTTCAGAAGCACTGGATCATTTGCAGAAGATCATAGGAAAGGTTCAACCAGGCACTGACAAAGGGAGAAAGACAAGTCTTTTAAATGACCTCTCATATTGATACACAACGGAGAATTATGCCTTGTCTCTGATCCTTCCTGCACTATACCTTCACTCAGAATCACACTAAACAACATAAACAAATCAGGTCCTAGAGAACTGGGGGATCACTAGCCTGCATAACATACCAGGACTGGATAAAAATCTTTCCCTTGGCTTTTCACCTTCCACCTCAGGCGGGCAATCTGTGGCAGCTGGAGGCTGGTACAGTCCACTAGCATAAGTTACCAAGGATGATGAAGTAGCTTCAGAGTACTTAAGAGCAGCTTACACCTCAGCATTCAG
>NW_009603276.1:154570-160680 GCF_000690535.1 Cariama cristata
CATCAGAAAAATACCACCAGCTTTACTGCAATAGAAGATGTGGCCCAGAAAGTATGAGGTAGTGTGTGAACAGGCCAAATGAATACAGCATTTAAGACTAAACAAAATTTGAGAAAACTCTTGCTTAGAAAAAGGGGTCTGTGCACAGTCACGAGGTGGAAGTCTTCCATATTCTTTGTGGACAAGCATAGCACAGATAACAACAACAAAAGCTTCTCCCACACTGCATCACTGAAATGCCTCTTCTTGAATTGGAAGGACAACAGCGAGGGATCTGGAAAAGTCAGGTCCTGTCCTCTCTGGCTGGAGGTCCTGACTCCTGCCCAGTCACATATTTGGAGCCAGCAGCACTTTGGAGAGCAAGGGTGACTCTATTCTTGCTGATTTAATTCTGTAGTCTGTAAGGGATCACTTCAGTAACATGCAACAGAAACCTCCATCACACATTCACTGTTACTGACTAGAGGTTCACTCAGGCCATCAGGAACACTCAACATCCAGCAGAGCCACAGCATGTTTCCATTCACAGCCACACACAGCCCCTATGTTTAACTACAAAGCAGTTAGCATAGCAATACTACACAAAGTCTGTAGTAGGCTAGACTTCTCTCCTGCATAATATCTGTGAGGCAATAATTATGCAGCAACAGCTCTTTTGCAGCAACCGGAGAGTATAAAGAAGCTACAACCCAAATGAAAATTGACCTCTAAAGATAAAGTCCCTGACTTTCAGAGTATGGATTTCTTTCCCAAGATTTCTTCCTAAATTGCCACTTATCTAGAGAACAAGGGCAGTGTGAGAATGGAGACACACACTATGAATGAGATGCAAATCATGAATCATCTTCATAGATTTTCAAGAGGCCTGTCAGAGGCCAAATATCTGTCTTCTAATACAACCAGCCAAAGGTCTGCATGTAAACCCCAGTCGTCATTTGCTCCTAGACGAGCCACCCTAATTCCACAATCGAGTAATTATGTACCATGACAAAATCTCACACTTCAGATCTTCGTTTTCATCACTGCCACACAGACAAGAACATGCACGCAAGGAAGCTCCAATTCCACTCTTTAACACATGTTGTATAGAAGGACAAATTTCCAGAACTGGAAACATAGAAGAGCAAAGAGGTATTTGAGTGAGAAAGACTTTCATAAAGGAAAGATCAATCCCCCCCTCCACTGACTGCAGAGAAAATTAATTACTGCAGTTGGCAGAGGATAAATGATTCCAATTTACAGAGTTGTGTAATTATAGCAGCTGCAGAGTTGAAGACTGGATGCTAACTTTGAACCTCCACCCCAACATGACATTTCTACTCGTGTTTAGTTCTGCCACTTGTGAGTATGTTGAAAGTTCTCTCACTGTGTCTTCATAATTATATGTTGGTTCAAAAATAATCATTGGCTCCATTGCATAGATGAAACCTTATCATCTGGTTAGCAAAAGGTATGTTGTATTGTCTTTGAAGTGCTGAAATCCCCACAGTGGAAAATTTATTAGGGGAAAGTGATGTTATGGCAACATAATTAATTCTGCCACAACATGCAGAATTAACTACACTGTTAAGAATTAAGGATTCAAAGAAGAGTTCAAAAGAAGAAAAATACTGTATGTCAAATCATAAAGTATAACCTTTGTATAAGGTCTAACAACACCTTATTGTAAAGAGCCATCTCAGAGAGATATCTAGGTGAAAAAACAAGGAAAATAAATGGTTAAAGAGGTGGGGAAACACCTTTAGTGTTTTGGGTTTTGGTTTTGTGTTTGTTTTTTTTTTTTTTTTTCTCATGGGAGATTGTCAGTTATGCTTGTATAGAGAATTCTGTTCTCTTTTTGAAGCCAAGAGGAAAGTTTTTAATCTCATCTTTAATTTTAATCCTTTAAAATATGTAAGAGATTTAGACATGAACAGGGTAAATTTGGCAGAAGATCCTAGCTATAGAAGTAAGGTAATTTCTTTCAACTACTGATTGCCAAGTGAGTTCAAAGCCTGCCACCTAAACTATCTATCAACGCCAGCTACAAGCTGCAATCTACTGATTTTTTACGTTTCTTTCTATTGATCAAAAATATTTAGAAAAGTCACCAACTACAAATGAGTGAAACAATGTGATTATTACATACAGGGATGACGGCTCTCTAGTGCTGTTGCTTTTTCCAGAACAAATGAAGAATGAAAGACATTTTCTCAAGCAATATGCACAATAGCATCTGTGGTGACTGTATTTATATTATGCATCAACAAGAAAGGAGCTAGTCCACAAGAACGATTTCAGAAAGTCTTAGAAAATTGGCAACTAAGTCAAACACTCAGCTTTACAAGGAGATCACTTTGATTTTAATGAACTGTTTTATGCCATCTAAAGGTCATATAAACCTCATCTACCAAGGCAATGTATTTACCTTCCATTAGTGAAATGAGAGTATAGAAGCCACAGTAAGACTTGTTCCCCTAAAGCACCAGTATGTACGTACTAACATACACTGAAAACAATGATTTGCCATACACTACTGTTAGGCTACTGTGGTTGAACTGAAGTCAAATCCCATGGTATCCCCTAAGACTATGTTCCTGTTCTATTGAGCACTTCCTGATAGGAGTAAAAAACAGCTTGGTTTTTGTTTGTTTGCTGTTCGCAAAAAAGGTTACAGCAAAGATTGGAAACTAAAGAAGAGATTTATGTTGAAAATTGGCACAAAGTAACAACATACGTTGACCAAGGTTACACAGAAATCCCTGGAAAAGCTTAACATAGAGCCAAACAGCTGAATTCTGCTTCTTCTCGTTGTGTTCAGCCTCTGGTTTTAATTACCTGGTTACAAATCTACCAGCTGAACTCAGCTAACAGATTTACACCTCTCTATTTAAACCACCCTTATTTATTAGGCAAATTTGCACTGTTTTCAATGCCATTGCATTAAAAAAACTAGAAGACAGCCGAGGCCTGTTTTTAAAAGGATTGACACTCAAAATGAGTAGAGATCTCAGGTTTTGGACCTATGCAGCTAGGGTACAAAAGACGAAGCAATTATAGAATCAGATAGACTTGGCCTTGTCTACTTTTTGATCAATTCAACACGTGCCAAACCCATGTCATATGAATGAAAAATCTAATGCAGAATGAAATGACTATGTCATGAGAATGAAAAAATAACCCGATGGCCCACATCTGTTCTTAGTCATATTAAACCCAAGACAAACTGAAATGCCATTGAACTTGATGCATTTTATATCAGTGCTGATAAGACTAGGATTTAACTTCCTCTCCCTTCTCTTAAATAATATACAGCATTAGCATAATTAAAAATCAATATGGAAGAAAATAAACAGTGCTGCAGTTCTTAATGCAGATATAATAATCTTTCAAATACCATAAAATATTTTTTTCTATTGGAGATAATGTGCATGACGTCCCATTGTACAGATGAAATACTTCATTATTACTCTTAAATCAGTTATTGCAAAACTTTTTTAAAACATCACAGGCAAGATCATGAACATCAATCCTGGGTATAAGATAAGCTTGATCAAACATCCTGAAAGTCTTGAGCAAGCATTTGGTATATTTATACAAGTTATACACTTACATTATAAGTTAAATGTATATAACTATATCCAACTTAGAATATAGGAATCCCTATTAATGAAAAACTCCTAGAGAATTCAGTAAAAATCTTGCCTGAATAAAGTATTCAGAACCTCCCAGAGATATGGAGGAGTTGATTTTATCAGAGTTCTGTCAAGAGCTAGTCCAAATCACTGCAAAGCCAATTCAGTCAACTCTGGAAACACCTCTTAAAAATAATTTTATCCTTGAGCAAACATGTAAATAGAGAACATTTAAACAAAACAGTTTTTACTTTGCCTATAATTTTCTATTAGACCTGTTATTATTGAGGGCTTTTTTCCAAGCATTCATCCCTACCACCGGCAGACTTCTGTTGTTGGATTTTGCTCGCCTTCATAATACTATGATTTGTTGCCATGGAAATTATTGCTATGTCACAAATACAAATTTATGCCTTTGTGGAAAAAAAAACAACAATATTCTAACCTAGGAAAGCACAAATATCTAAAACTGGAAATTGACAAAAAATACAGAAGATTGCTATGAAAACTTAGTTAAAGTTGAATTTGGAATCGGAGAGAGTCTTAAGACTATTTGCAATTTTAAGCTGTTGAAAAGTCCTTGTGTGCATGAAGAACATGTTAGATGCATGAAAGTTTTCTGGTTATAAGCTTACTACCTCTTACTGTATTTAGTCAGAAAAGAAAAATAGATCTATACTAACTGAGCAGAATTAAGAATTTAAATAGAAAAAGAAACCAGTATATTTTTGAGTCAGAGTCAGGTTCATTTGAACTATATATTAGTTCCACCAATGAGAGTAAGGAGACAATCGTAGCACCCATGTTAGAAGTTTGTGTTCTCATGATTCCTATATACCTGAAAGAAAGGAGATTCCTTCAGAAGGCTCTATCTGGAGACTCTAGACAATTCTCAAGGCACCTGAACTAGAGTCCTATTCTAACCTTCTGGAAGGAGAATTTGGCTTTTTAATTATTTTACTTTTTCTGTCTCCTATTTTTTCATGTGCTGTCTATGAACGGTGCTGGAATCTGTTGTGGCCCTATCCACCATGACAACAAAAGTAATTTTGAACGCTTATTGATCTACTCTGGTTTTTGTTTGTTTGGTTTTTTAATCCTCTATAATGACATGAAGATCGCCTGTGTGATCTCTTAAACCTCACTTAATGTGACAATTTCACTTGTGTTATTCTGTATACATTTCTTCTGTGTGATTTTCCATTTCTGCCTAGGAGCGATTCCTTAAAAGCATAATTATTTATTATTTTTCTGCACACAGTGTTCTGCACATTTACACTATGGTGCTAATGAAATCTAGACAGAAAATTTAGAACCATATCACTTTGGAAAGAGAAAAGAATCCATAAAATTTTTTTTCAATAATGTTCTACTCATACTATTTTCCTGCAGTGATGATTTTCATTGAAACAAGCTAAGTCTCGTAAACAAGAATATTTACCAGAGAATAAAGACTGCAAACAGAATCTGAGCCTGCCAAGTTCAAGAATTGCTAGAGTTCAGAACTTCCAGACAAGGACTATTGTCCATTTTTCTTCATGAAGCTATCATTCTGCAAAAGGAACTGGGTGGTGTGAATTTTGCTAGTTTTCCTGAAGATCCTTGAAATACAAAAGATCAGGCTCCTTAATCTTTTGTCCTTCATCAGGAGTGAGAACTGCACATGGTTAACAAACAGTAAGGATGCTCCACCTTTCTGGAACTGGAAAACATAATTGTCCCCCCACATTATCTTGAAATATGACCTAAAAATATAGTTGGTAATAGATTTCATTCATTGAGGGAAATTTATTCCTCCTCCTTTGTTTTCTTTATCTGCCTTGTTTTCATCATAAAACGAAGCAGGGGGAAAAAAGAGTCAGAAAAAAAAAGCAGCAGCTAGAAAGTCAGAAAGATGCAGATTATGAAGACTAAAATTACTCTATTACAAACCTCAGAATAGCAAACAATGTCATAAATAAAGCTTTCTGGTTTTTTTCATTGTTTTTATTTTTATTATTGCTATTTTCTCAGACTAATTCAGCTGACCAAAATTTCACTCACACAAATGTTTTCAGAAATCTTAAGAATAGTAAAGGCTTGCCCAAATAAATATTCATGAAGGTATTCCCACCAGATATGGTCTCACAGCTGTAGAGATATTTTTTTGTTATTATTATTCATACACTGGAGAAGATGAACAACTATATTTCTGAAAGTCTGCAAAGATAATGAAAGTCTCTTTTTGTATAACTGACTATCCTCTAACCAAGAAATAAAAAAAATAGACTGTAACTTTGATGACCCAACTCCTGAGACAAATCACGAAAACCAAATGACAAATTCCATTTGTCAAGCAATCAATACGGTTAAGGTTTGATGACACAAACAATTGTCTAAATGAATTAAAGAGTCCACTTAACCATCAATCTTAAAATAAGCTAACACTGACTTCCAGAATTGTCTAGCCTCTCTGGCATAGAGTTGAAGGGTAAGATGCTGAAAGACCGGCAGCAA
>NW_009603276.1:160711-161444 GCF_000690535.1 Cariama cristata
AGGAATGCCAGCTAGGGAGGAAAAAAAGTCTTTTTGGCATAACTAGAAAAGATGGTTAATATTCCTGTTGAAAAGAGCTTTGGTAGAGTGGAGAAGGATGAAATACTGTAAAAACAACAGAAAACACTTGAAAATTGATAGAGTTGAAACAGCACTCATGAACCACTGGCTGGAAGAATAAGAAAGTAAGGCAGCAATCTGTGACATTATCAGGTATAGGATATATAAACACACTTATGATTTTTAATATAAAATTATTATCTTATAAACACATTTATTTATTTTGCAATGAAAACAAGTTAAGGTACTTAGAGCATGAGGACATTGCTCTGCCATGGTAACAAAGCATTTTCTACACAGCTTTACCTGTCCTTCACAGAGTCATTTTTGCAACAGCTGTGACGTGTACCACTTCTTTCACTCTTATCTTAAAGACAGGTACTGGTCTTAAAATTGTTCGCTTACTGCAGCACACTAGAACCTGCAGTGTGGAAGTAAATATGGAACCTAACAAAATTTCACAATTATGTACATTTAAATACAGCTGATGAGAATTTTTTTGGCAACAATGGGTACTTTTAGTGATCTGTTTTAGTTCATAGTACTCTTTCATGTTATGCTTTTATGCTTGTTTTCTTTGGTCAAATAGTCTAAGTGACAATTCTTTTAATAGGAACACATGTAAAAGCACAAAACAGTTAACACGTTGTAAGGGACCGTCAGTTGTACTGTC
>NW_009603277.1:0-46332 GCF_000690535.1 Cariama cristata
CTCATGCTTCCTATGCTCAGCTACTGGTGAGCATCTCAACTGGCTGAATGAAGCGAGATCTTCAGCCCAAATCAGTGGCATTTTGCTGTCACAGTTGCTTTATAAACAGCATCAGCTGAAAGCTTAAATTCCAGAGCGTGCCCTAAGCATCATTCCCCTATTGCAGTGACTGCTTTAGAAGTTAAATGCCTGAAGAATATTCACCCCACTGGTTGGAGCCAGCCTTCTCTGGAAGAAGAAAGGCACTGAACGAGTCTCTCCTTGTTTCAGATTGCCCATAACCCAAAGCATCATCAGTATCATACTCTTGGTGCTTACAACACTGTGGGCTCTCAAAATCCAGCATGATTCCACCCAGAGCATCCTTTTTAAGGGAAGTGTCCCTCCTCTGCTTTGAAACACCTGGGGATCTCCTATCCCAGCGTTTAACAGCAGCCCTGGTACAGTACACAGACACACAACTCAGCAGTACTTCCAGAAGGTCAGTGACCTACCTTTTGGCGAACAAGGGTGGAAATTCTTGTGTTGGGCTGCTGTAAAGGAAGGAAAAAGGCAACAGTTAGAAGTTTGGAGGTAAAGACACACTTTGGCCAGGGGCAGCTCCCACAGAGTCTCTGACCCATACTTGATCCATATGGTGCAAGACATTAAGGGGCCATGTAACACCATTTGGGCAGAGCTGACAGTGACCAGGTGTGTTAAACCTCTGCAAATTACAGAGCAGAGGAAATAAAAATAGGAAGAGCAGTTGGTTATAACAGGTGAAGTAAAGAAGCTTCCCCAAAGGGCCTTTTTAATTTTATATCTGCCTGATGACTGCTTTTCTTCCTGCATATAAACCTGCCTCCCTCCATACCACACGCTACTCAGTGCGTCAGAGGAACTAGCAGCCAGTGCAAACACACTTCACGTCCTTACAAATCCTATCCGAGCACTTCTCTCATTCTAGGCACAGTTGAGTGCTGCTGGCACATCCTCTCCCTGCTTCCTCCCACACTGGCAACCTCCTGGTGCCTCATTGTGTCACCCTGAGTTATGTCAAGAGGAAAAGGATTTGTAGTGAAAGCGAGCTGCAAAAAACTCACTATCATGGCTCCTGGGAGATCAGAGACCTTGGAAATCTGCTTTTTTTCCTCTCCCAGGAAAGAGATGGACAAGAGAGCCTTGAACACCAGCAGCTCCCACACATCCTTCACATTCCTGTTACACATCCATACATTACTGTTAGGTTCTTTTTCCCCACAGAACGATTTTGAAGCTGCAACTAAGATCAGGATCTTGTAAATCTAGCTATTGTTCAAACACAATGTAAAGGCAAACGCTGTTGTGAAAAGCGGATCCATATTGGATGCAGTTTATATTTGTTCTGATTCTCCCCTTGCATGAAACAAAACTGGAGAGAGCAGTATTAAGAACTGAGTCCAAAAATTGAAGTCTTGATTGCAGGCCTCAGGGAATTAGGGACTATCATGGTTTTTCTCTTCCTGAAATTTCATTCCCCTCAGTAAAGAAGACTTCCCAAGACTCTTGGAGGATTTGCCCAATTCTGCAGAAACCTGCAGGTGTCCTTGGCACTTCTAGAGAGACGGCAGCTATGTCTTCTCCACTCATTGGAAAGGTACCCATCATCTTCAGAGAGTCTTGGGTCAGGCCACCATCCCTGTGAGACCACCTTCAACAGCTTCTCCCCTGTCTCTTGCCCCACACTTGCACGCTGAAGACTCACCCATTGCTTTTCTTGGCCGCCGAGAGGACATAAGCACGTTCCCTGCTGGCAGTGCGTCTCAGGACACTGTTGGCTGCCTCTGTCCTGGAAGGGAGGGAAAGGGTCACATTCTGCTCATGCTGTTAGTGGCTGCTGGCTCCAGCCTTGAAGAGGCAATAGGTCAACAACCCAGTGGAGGCTTATGCTAACCCTGACAGAGCTCCCGTGCTCTGGGGAGCAGAAATCCAGCCAGAACTAAGAGGAGTAACAATGTCTTTTCTTTTTCTTTAGTATCATTCATACTGGGCCACAGCACTTTCACACTGATGTAAAGCATCAGGCACAAAAGAAAAAAAAAACTTCCAGAAGAGCAGAGGGAGTTATCCTTTTCAAGACCTGGAGTGTTGCAACATTGCATACTGCGGGACAAAAAAAGTGGGACACAAGCTTTGTGGCTGACATGCTACACGGACTGCACGTGTCTATACAGACATCAGTATCACCAGAGGTACCAAGGGAGAAGCGCAGATCTCTGAAAGGGACTTCTATTGGTTTGTCCCCAGGGGGCAAATTACCAAGTTTTCATTTGTAAAAGTCTTGTATCTGAGGAAAAGCACCTTCAGAAACTCGACTGAAAGCAACAAGGACACTGGCTGCATCAGATGCAGATCTACTGCACAGACAAAACACGTTCTACTCCTGGTATGAGAACGAGACCCATCCGGATCTGGACTTAGATGCAAGTCCCCAGGTGGTCCAGACTCAAAGGCACACATGTAGGCTGTGGGAGGTGGGCTCCCTCCTTTACTGCCAGCCTATTTGTACGTCTCTATCTTTTCGCATAGACGCTCCGCAGCTGATGGATTCCACAATCCATTTCCAGCTGCCAAATTAATTGGGGTATGCTGTCAGGTTGAATCATGTCAGGCTTTTAATTATATTTTGTTAGGAGCGCGGTCGCCTGTGGCCATAGATCCGCTCTGTGTAGAAATATCTGCTTATTACTATTTTATTGCAATCAGCTCTAATGGCTCAGCTGTAATCACCATCGAACTGACCCTTCCAGTAATGAACAGTTAAACTGAAGTAAGTCCACTTGTCACTTCCCCTGCAAGAAAAAGGTGGTTACCTGGAGGGCATACCTCTTTTTATGTTCATCTGGAGTAAAAGGCACATCCTCCTCATCCAAGTCCACTGATTTTTGCTTGACATTATACGGAGCTCTGAAATAGAAAGGGAAGGGGAGAGCCAGGGTAAGGGAACTGCCTCTGTAGGCTGTTGCAGAGGCAGCACAAGCTAAAACCAAGGTAAATCCAAGGGCAGGGCATGTGGAAATGGGTTCAGACCCCAGAAGCATTGCACACAAGTGTGGAATACACTTGTATTTTCAATGCACTTTGGGGTGCTCATGTCCCCATAGAATTTTTTTTTCTTAGTATAGGAGTTAAGCCTAGAGGCTGGCTTATAATAAATGCTCAGCTGCATTTCAGATTAAAGCCACTGTCTTTGACACAAAAAGCTGTGTAGGAAATGTCAGCAGTGCTGTTCGGCCACAAGGCCCCTCCTTTCTCCTGGTTTCAGAAAGGGCAGCAATGCTGCAAACCAAGTCCCCAGGCTGCATCCTCCAGGTTCTGCCTTAATTACTACCAAGTGATAAAATTCACTCCATACAAAGGCCATTACCAGTTCAAGGAATGTCTTATGGCCCACACAGGCCTGGAGGTAGCACCAGGAACTGCTTCAGTTTCTAGTGAAAGCTCTGCAGTGCTCAGTTGATGAAGCCATGCCTGGCAATCCTGCAAATGGGCATCCATGCACAGGTGACTTCACCACTGAGGCTCAGGTGCTGCTGAGCCTGTGCATGGACAGAAAGTGCTGCTCCCCTTTGCACACTCACAGTTTCTTGTAATCCTCCGTGGTCATCCTGTAGCCAGAGGAAGAACGGCACAGGTTGTGTCCCTTGGCGGCAGTGCTGCAGGTGGCACAAATCACATCTGTTAATGTCACCCTCCAGAGCTCTCACCCTTCGCCACCCTGTTCCTCAGGTGAGCTCATGCCCCACGTTATGGGGGAAAACAGGGTGATCCCAAATATCCACTCTCTGAATCCAGGGAATGTTATTTAATTGAAGGGCAGCATTTGCCTTCTTTTCACAGCCTTGGACTAGGATTTGAGGTCTACTTTGCTTCCCCAGGGCCACTGTGGGTTTTCAGAGCCAGTATGGGCATATCCTTTTGTGGGATGGTGCTACTCTGTCCCAGGATTGGCCAGTGAGAAGGAAGAGGACACCTTGTGGCATCATCCTTCTCCCCAGATGAACCAAAATGGGGAAAAATGGGGTTTCAAAAGGTTTCACTTGAGGTGCAACAAAGCATCTGCTTAGATCACAGCCATGCTTAGATCTTACTAGAATTAAATGCAAGTGCCTCTCACAAGACACGTTTCAAAAAAAAAAACAAAACAAAACACAAACCCAATCCCAAATCACATTAAAAACATCAAAATGAAGTCTTACAGATTTGCAAGGATTCCTTGTGATTTGTCATGCACTCAAAACTATTTGCCAGTTTAAACTGAAACCTGTGAGTGCTTGCATAGCCAATTGCCATCCCATGCTGTGGTGAGGAAAACATGGGGCTTGATGCCTTGTCTTTTTCCCATGTCTGCTGAGTGGAGCTGTTAAATGAACAGCCACATCTCTGAGCATTTAGTAGGGATTTAGTGGAGCTCAGCGGAAACCCACAAGCACTGGCCAAAGTAAGAGGATGACTAGAAATACGTACAATATTTAAAAGCTCATTTTCATGAAGAGGAAGACACACACATACCTTTTTTGTGCTTCATTAGAAGATGAAGAATCTGACACAGAAGAGGTTTTATCGATGGTTCTTGTGAACACCCCTCTGGGGAGAAAAGAGACATGTTACATTTTTTGCTGGACAGAGTTTGGAACTAACATTAAGAGACTTGCAGCCACTCTGTGGTCTAACGGTTTTATCAATGGTTCTTGTGAACACCCCTCTGGGAAGAAAAGAGACGTTACATTTTTTGCTGGACAGAGTTTGGAACTAACATTAAGAGACTTGCAGCCACTCTGTGGTCTAACACTGTCTGTGTGTCCTGTCGGGAGGAAGGTGCTCGCTCAGAACATCAAGAATTAGAAGGTGCTTCCTTGGGAGAGTCATCTTGAGAAAAGTCCCCTCTTCCTACTCCCCGGCCTTAGACAACAGGGTAAAATCAGCTCGCACGCAGGCTTGGGTATGGTATCCCAGGGCTTGCCAACATGTTTAGGATTACGGTGGCATCAGAGTCTCGTGGGCAACAGCCCTTGTGTCAGAGGAAGCTGAACCACACAAGCCCCATCACTGGTGTTGTGCTGATCTTAAGGATGGCAGAACATTTTCATAGCATGATAATCCTTCCATGTGTGATCACTGTATCATACAGAGGAGACTGGATTTTCTGTTAACATCAACATCAAATTATCTGTTAAACAAAATACTCAGGACTATCTCTTCCCCAAGGTACTCCCAAAGCATTGTAATCTTCCTAGAGATAGTAATATTTTTCATGCTTGTTGCTCCTGATCTAATTGTCCTTCCCCTACAGCCCAAATATATGCCACTCTATACCAACCTGATGAGGTAACCAGATTGAGGCTTGGAGGCAGAAGACCTGTGCACAGAAGAGACATTAGTGAATTAAGAAACATGGGGGAAAACAACAGCAGCAGCATGTGGCTGTCAAGCCAAAAATTTATCTAAAAGGGCCTTGAGGGATACCTCAGCTGCTGCACCAGAATTAACCTTGGAAGGATTCTTTAAAACTCAATAATCATCAGAACAAGCTCTATAAAAGTTTTTTATAAGAAAAGTGAATTTAGGGTTAGCCAATTAAAATTAGCCATGCTGACAGTGTTCTCTGGCTCAAAATTAAGTCCCCAGATTGATGGCACAGAAGGGGGGAAATTGGATACAGTAGAGATCCTGGTTGTTTTATCACAGGAAAGCCTCATCTTCACACTAACTTCTCTGAGGGTCCATTCTCAGGAAGGGACTGTGGCATAGCTCCCCTGGAGGGAAAGGAAAGGGATATCATCAGGTGGGGATCTGGCCCCCTGCACCAGGGCAGGAGGAAGCATCCCTGGAACCCGCTTCAAGCTGTCTTGCAGACGTCTTCCTGAGAGCAAGGTGGGGACCAGGATGGGCCTCAAGGGCCTGGTTCCCATCAAATGAGCTCAGACAGGGTCCCTTCACCCCTGCCCAAATACCACCCCCTCTTTTCCTGTCTGTCCAGGTGCCCTTAGGACCAAGATAATTCAGTAAGAAAGCTCAGCAGGTCTCTGGTCTAACCAACTGCTCCAAGCAGGGTCAGCCATCAGGTAAGAGCTTAGCAGGAAGGCAGGTTTACACTGCTCATCACCATGTGCTTGAGGTGGCTGCCAAGCTCAAATTTATCCACTTGCCTTCACAAACACAGAAATGCAAAGTCACTGCAAGCTCAGCCTAGCTCTGGAGCTCTCCAGATGGGATAAGTTGGAGGACGAGTGCTAGGCACAGCCCCAAGCTCTTGTTTCTGCCATGCCCTCAGAGCAGGTACCAGCACAGGGTGTAGCCCATCTCAGCCGCATTGCCTAGCTGTTCCCTGAGCACTGAGCTTTGAATGAGAGCTGCAGGGAAGCTGAGAAGTTGTCCAGCTTGGCGTATGAACACCTGACCTCACTTTGATGTATAAAGAGATCCTGAGTGTTCTGGACAACCTGTCACTCACCTTCTGTCAACTCCAGACCCTCACACATTTGTGTGAAGATGCTCTTTCAGATGTCACATTTTCAATGTCACAAATGTCCCTGGTTTTACTTATCCTGTGCCTGATAAAGCAACATGCTGCAGAGGGAGGCAGAAAGAGGTAGGGCACAGCAGAGAAACCATCCTGTCTAATTGCAACAAAAAGTGACAAGAGCTGGTACAGAAAAAGGGAAAGAAAGCAGGAAACTGCTCATGGGAGAGGGCAATGCTCTCCCCCAGCAATGGCACTGCAGCTAGCAAATTGCTCTCACACATGACTAAGCCCTTTCCAACAGTTTTATATTTTAAGACACTAGCCCTACAAGCTCCTGAAGAGGGCTGAAGAGCCCTCATGCTCTGGCCCTGAAGTAAATTCAGCTCCTGCACAGAGCTTTGCTCGCTCTGAGGAGCCCCCAGGCTCAGAGCATACACTTGTTGCACCAGCACAGGAGCTGATGTGCACCAGCAATCCTGTGGGATCGTTGGCTTGAAGGCATCCATTCATCTGCGTTAAAAACATCAATCCATCCATCCACCCATCTGGACTTTGCAGGAGATGAGCCATGCTCTCTACAAGGTGACACTCTGTAAGACATTATACTGAACAATGCAGGCTCTCCTCAAGGACGGTATTTTTCAACATAGTCGCAGTAGTGAGTTGGTATGAGGAGACATTTGCAAAGAACAGGTGAAAGCATGCACCGACCCCATGAGATTACACAGAAGGGAAGCAACAGGATGGGTCCTCAAAGTTACCTGTCGCTCTGGGGAGCAATAGGTGTTGAGGCTGGGGATCCCCCACCAGCCCGTCCAGACCTGAGTAGAGAGAAAACACAATGACATAATTAACTTCTGATCTTGCTGGGCTGCCTTGCTGAACAGGGCAATGATGTTTTCAGAGAGAGTTGTTAAGAGAAGGTCAATTTGGGCTTGGTTTTGTTTCTAATTAATGAGAAGCTAGTGCAGATTGTGGTGTTCCCTGGTACAAGGGTGGCTGTGCGACACAGCCCTGTGAGCTGCAGACCTGGCTGGTTTATCACTTAAACTCCCTCCTCTCAAGGTCTGCCCCTTTGTTTGTCACGCTGGACATGGTGAAACACAATCTGGCTTCAAAACATTTTGGAGTACTCCTGAGACTTCAAATCTACCTGTGCTGCTGGATTCCCAGCTCCCAGGAAAGGCCATTTCTCATAGCTTCTCCCCAGCCTGCATTTATCAAAAATAAACAGGAGCACCACTTCCCTTTGGCAGTGTCATTTCCTGGCATCATGGGGACCCCAAAATGTGCTAGCACCACATGTGCTTCTTCTGCAGGCTAGAGAATAAAGTACTAATGGGAGATTGATGAGGGAAAGGGAGAGGAGAAGAGGAGCGTTCCTCGGTGGACACACTTACAGTGGGCTGCTCTTCTTCTCATCCTCAGAGTCCGAGTTATGGTGGTGGATCCAGCTCTTATCACCTTTCAGGGTGGTGCGAACCTTCATTTGCTTAATGATCCTCCTGCGGTCTTCATCCGTGGGTGGAATGACACGGCCTAGGAGAGGCAGAGGGAAAGGAAGGAGAGAGGAGAAGGGTTGCTGAGAAAGGGCAAGAATTCAGAGTATCAGCAGTTGAGCCCTGGTAAATCTCAGAGAGCAGTGAGCATGGGTCTCCTTTCAGTCAGAGATTCAAACACCGAATGAGTCTTTTGCCACTTCTGACAAAAGATGGAAACAAGCTGTCATCCATACTCCAGGATCAATTTACCCTGATGGATCACCTCCTTTATGGAGATTCATACAGTTTTTTCCTCTCCTTTCAGAGGACTGCTTAACATTAATGAGTCATTTTCTCTCAGGAAGACCAAACACATTCAGCGGGTGGTCTAATCACATATTTACAAAGCAGTGAGTTTCCTCTGGCATTTCCCATCACATCAGCTCTAGCATAAGGCTTGTCTGGTTTGTGGGAGAGGATGATACGTCTGGAGCATGAAGCTGAGCCAAGAGTTGGGAGTTAGAGGTAAGCCATAAAATGCAAACACACAGCTGTCAGCTTTCTCTGGTGGCCTGTCAGAGTTGGAGGAGACACGTCCTTGGGTTTCTCCTCTCCACATTTCCATTACAAAGTTCAGTTTCAGAAACATACTCTCAAACCATGACTCCCTAATGGTGGGGTTCCAGCCCAAATCTGAAAATGTCCTATCCTGGATGGTCTCTCTTTTGCTGTCCAACAGCAACTCTGCCAGCATCCTCATTCTGCTCCTTGTCTCCATTCAGGCAACAAACCACAACTACATTATCTGGTTGAGAAAGTCAGCAATGGCAATTAAAACATACAATTAAAATGTAGGAAATTGCAGGAGGTCATGGATTAGGAGTTGCTAAGTCCTCCTAGTGGGAAGAAGATTGGGTGAAAAAAGCACAGGTTAATGAGGAGGACTATTAAAGCTAAAAATATTGGGAACAGGCAGGGAAGGAGATGGGAGGCTCCAGAAGGCGGAGCAGGCTCTCACAAGGGAAGGAAATGTGCAGGTGACTGATGTGAAGGGCTTCAGTCATCCTTGAGTGCCAAAGTCCTGCTGCACCAGATTGGTTGCAGCTGGATATTATTAAAAAAAAAAAAAAACTGCAGCTGGATATCATTAAAAAAAAAAAAAGGCATTTTAACTGGGAAATTCCCCACCTAGCATTTTCTTCTGAGGGAAACAGCTGTTTTCCCATGGGGAAATTGTAAGTTGAAGACCAGATAAGGAGATCTCCTTTTCTATGTATTTCTGACTATCTTCCATCTTTTGCCATTTTGGAAACGACTGGTAAAGGCTGAAAACATCAAGCCTGCTCTCCTCATCACACTTGGACCAATACAGCTCAGGGCTTTAGAGACACCAACAAGTTATTGCAGCTTTACAACTTCTTATCATCCAAGCCAAGGCAACTGCCTGCCTGCACACTCTTAGCCTGTGGTAAACATGAAATAATTCAATTTAGCTACCAGGAAAGGAGGGTCAGTTAAGTCTCTATATCTTGTGCTCGTGATGAGCTAGAAGGCTGCCCAGAAACAGTTATCACTGAGCAGCTGACATGCAGTAAATTGATTAATCGCTGACACACAGTCATGTGCTTCAAGAATATGTTATGTAGTAGGGGTAGGATTTTTTTTTTTTTTTTAAACAACTGGTCACATTGGATCATCTCTAAGGAAAACACAGTTATAGCAATGAAGAGAACGTCCTTCTTCACGTGGCGTTAGCAGTTGCAGTTAAAAGGCACAGTTATGCAGGGCCACATCTACATCAGGGTGCAGTTTAGGGACCAGCAGTAACACTCTTCATGGGAAGCGCCTGGAAAGGGAAGGGCTGCTTTTCTGGACACTGAAATTGAAAATTAAATCTATTGCCTAATGGAAATGAATAAGGCATTTCCACTCTTCTCCATATTGCTGTTTCAGTTTACCTAAGGATTTGGAAACATAATCCCATCTATTTACATCTAAAGGTCCTGTAAGCACCTGTTGCTTAAAAATTAAATCTCAGGGTCTGACGCAGAATTGTACAGCTTGGGCATGTTCCTGGGACAACTCAGAGCCACTTGTAGCCCCAGTATGGTTTTTTCACACTCCTTTGATAATAAGACACTATTAGGAGTTTATTAATAATAAAGGCAGTCTTCTCATTATGGTATGGATATTGCACGCTGCACAAGGGTGGTCTCGAGCCCACAGACTTTTGGGTTTTATCTCCAGAAGAGACAACACGAGGGTGTGGGTAGGCAGAGATACAGGGAAGCCATCCTGGTCAGCTGCTGCCCTGGCTGCTAATTGCTGCTGTATTTTCAGTAGACATTCCAAAGACAGAGAATTTTAAGGAGGGTCTTGAAAAGAGAATAATATGGGAGTTTATTAGTCTTTTGCTCATCTCAAAACCTCAGCCAGGCTATAAGCTCTCCAGCTCTCTATACCTTCATGGATACTGAAATTATAGCCAAATGCATGGATTTTGGAGCTGGAGGTTGGAGCAGGTCCCAGACAAGGAAGAGGTGTCCTCTACCCTTGGACACACCGCACTAAGGGAGTTGAGCAGAGACGTTACAGCAGAAATAACTAAGCAAAGAAGGCAAAGGAAAGGCATGACAGCAGACAGATCCCCAACAGCTTGGGGAAAGGAATTACCTTTACTGACACCCAGGGACATCATGGTTCTCGGAAGCACCTTCCCCTTGAGCTACTGTTTGAAGACGGCAAGCCCCTGGAAGAAATTAAAAAGGAGAAAAGCAGAATAGTAGTTCCAATACAAAAAACTTTGAAGTTATGTGGAAGGGAGAGCATCGCAACAGTGTCACAGCCACAGAGCCTGGAGGATGGAGAAATCTGTGGCATATATACCAGAGTTGGGATTTCTCCCCATGCGATGTACCTTCAGCATCAAGAATAGGAAAAAAATCAAATGGGTGTGTTCTCCACACCAGTAAGTCTTCAGATTGGCCATCCTGCCAGGTCTGGGAGGAAAGCGGTGGAGGAGACCTTAGCAAAAGTGCCCAGGGCCACTCAGGTGGGACAGACCTTCTGGAGCCTATAGAACTCAGAGCAGCTGAGGCTGCTTCGGTAAGGCTTGGTACTTTTGTCAAGTGGGAGTATAACTTAAGGGCTCTTGACAAATTTCAGGTGGCAGAGATATCTGTTATTCCTCCAAGATACAGCAGAGAGAACATCTCACTGCCTGTCTCAGAAGCAAGAGTTAGCTCTTGCTTCTGATGGCAGCTGGGCCCCTCCTTCAAATGACCACAGCAAAGCAGCAAGGAGAAACTCCTGGATGTCCCACCTTGGAGAGGCTCGAGATTAGGAATTTGCAGAACATCGATTGTTTAGTGCTGTAGTTGAATCAAAAACAATGCAAACTACAAGTCAGGAAAAAAAGCCTGCTTGTTTCCAATTCTGCCAAGACAATTTAATTTTTTTTTAATTTGTAAACAAATGACCAAACAAACAGAAGTAAAATTCTTCAAAATGAACCCAACTGTTTTGAGATTAGTAGAACCCAGGTTAATTCAGCACCTGATTACATTTTTATCAGAAATGTTTCTTTTCTTTTTTCACTCTCTAAAGTTTTTCGGGTAAGCTGTGGGGTGAGCCCTTGTTTCAGAGAGGAAAGTCAAGGGCAACTTCCAGCTTTTACAACCCGCTGTTCTGTCCTTGCCAAAACTATCTGCTGAAGGATTCTTAAGTGACTATGCTATTCATTAATAAGAACACCCAACCCTATTTGGGAGTCTGTGAATCTAAAATTAGATTGTTATTATCTGCTGGTGGGCTTGTCCCTGCAATATTGCTGCGAAGCCACACGCCCATAAGCAACGCCGAGTGCTGATCTCATAGCATTGTTTCTTGGCAAAGTCGACTGCTTTGGCTTGTCTCAGCTGAAGATCTACCTACTGCTTATCCACTCCTCATCCAGTTTGCACTGAGATGGTGAACAAGCTCTCTGCTATTACCCCAAGGCTCCCTCTCCCTTTTGCAAACACTCCCAAACATCAATTCAGCTTTCACCGTAAGCAGATAGCCCACCTTCTTATCCTTCCCAGATCCCCCTTCCCACACAAATTTAATTGACCTTGCTATTTAGAGAGAAATGAAAACTGTAGCTTTGTCCTAGATATCCATGAAGAGCCTCTAAATACTTGGGTATCTTTATACTAAAGGTGGGAGGCATGGCTGCAGTCTGCAGCAGCACAGCTGACAGACCTGTGATCCGGCAACTTTGGGTTAAAAAGAAATCACAGCATCTTGGACCTGCACATAGAGAAGCCACATGGCTTCATTACTTAACAGCATCGGAGCGAGGCAGATTCAGACACAGCTACCTTGCTAACTGCAATTCAGAGGTGCATTTCATGCTCTTTTCTACTCATTAAATTCTTTCCTATTACAGGACAAAATAAAGCTGAAGCAAGTGGAGGATGAGAAGCGGCAGAAAAGAACTATCCCAAGAGTTTGATGCAGCCCTGATCCAGGATAAATCAGGGGCAGAAGTAGGTATAGGCTACATGCTGTCATATAAGGGAGTTATTTGGAAGCTGGAGAGCTGTTACCTATCTAGCAGCATAATTGAGAGGTGATTAGCCCCCCAGCACAGATCTTTTAGAGTAATAAGCAGAGGTTTAGGAGCATGTTTAGGAAAGATTCTTGGGAAGGTCTGGAGCAAGGGCTGGAGCTCACAGAGGTGCAGGACTGAATTCCGCCCCGAGTCACACGCTGCAGCTCTGCCTGGCACGTACCGCAGGCATCGTGCGCCAGCTCTGCGAGAAACGATGTCTCCGTTTATTGCTTAAGCAGAAACTTTGCTTCTTACTCACACAATTATCCTAACAAATACACCCAAAAGGAAGGGAAGCCATGAAGGGTGGCACTCAGCATGTGTATAAAAACGTGCCAGAAACGACACATTGGCCAAGCCTTTTCTTCTGGCACTGCCTTCCCTCTTCTCGGCTCACATCATCCTGGGAGGGACCGCAGCAAACACTGTTGTACTCCTCTGAGATTTCTGGCTTGGACAGAAGAAGCGTTGGAACATGTCAGTGGTGCTCACCGGGCTTGGCTTTGGGGGACTGGCAAAGGTTTTCTGCCAGCCTGCTTTTTCCAGCTATGAATCACACAATGGCGGCAGCAACAGCCCGGCGGCTCCAGGTGAGGCCGGCTGCAGCCCTGGATGGCGTACCTGCGGAGTGTGACCGATCGGGATGCCTCTGCTGCTCCACTGGCAGAAACCCCTGGGGTTAGAGCCGGCTGTCGTCCTGCCCCACACCGTAACAAAGGGGTCCAGAAGGAAGCTCCCAGCAAATCCTCTCTGACAGGTGCAGAGGGGTGCAAAGGTCCTTCTGTGAGAGATGGAGAGGACGCAGCTCTTTGCTTCCTTGTGACATCATTTTCTGTCTTTCATTAATGAAGGCTATCAAGTGGCTATTTTTACCTTTCACCTGAGGATCAAGGCAATACAGCCTAACAAGGTCACCAGGAGCAATTCAAGTACCCTATTTCTTGCCCATATTTTTTAATCACCTGCTGTAGGCTCCTGTTGGACATAGGATACTGGATTTGGTAAAGTTTTGGGCTGATCTTATGTGTGCTTAGTGCCTGCTTAGTGACTAGAACATTAAATCGACCCAGGTTATACCATGAATCCTGCAGTTAGAGTAACTCAGCATTTCTCAGATGAGAAACGAAGAGCTCACTTTCTTGTTTTAACGCTAGCTGGCAGCGAAACCTGGCAGATAAACTGACATCTACGGATGCCAACGTAGTAGCTGTGATGAAGAAACAAGAACAAGAGAGATGCATGGGACCCACTAACTCAAACCAAAGAAAGACAGATCGGCAAACTACGATCAGGAAAAATGATTGCATCTTCTTCTTAACTGTATTTGTCCATGTTTTGATATTCCAGCAGTTGGTAGTTAGAATAAGAAACAGTAGTCCTAGCTTCTTGGGCTGCAACACTGGATGAAAGACAAGCAGGTACAGCTGAAGAGTTTGTAACCTTTCCCACTCCTGTCCCCCACACAGCCCCCAACCATCTCTGTCCTTCATTGTCCCACAGTCCTCTCTTCATCTCTCTGCCACTGCAGAATCCCATTTTATCTTTTTTTTTTTCAAACCCCTATCTACACTGACTTCCCCACCTCTATAATCACCTCCTTCCAAACACACAGCAGCTTACAAAACTCGTCACAGTGCTTACAAAACATTGAGATCTCCACCTCTCATGTAGACCAAAACCTCTTCTGCCTCAAAACTAGACCCATCCCTTCCCTCTTGCCTTATAGTTAGAAAATAAGCTCTGCCAGGCTGGACACACCTTTTTGTCCTCAGTTTATTCATTACCTATTAGACAATGCTTCTGCTTGTGACTAGGAACATCTCTATTATAAAAGGACATACACTAAGTCACCAAGTCACTCTGTTTTAGATACCAGAGCTGTTCAGGAATATATATTTTCTCTCCAACGTTCACTACAAATATAAAATCTGAGACAAAAAAAAAATTGCATTTAAATAAAAATCCCTCTTCCCTCCCTATTTGTACAGAAGGTTTTCCTTCAGAAGTCCAGTGGGAGCCCTTTGGAGCCAACTGCCTCCTATTAAGTGTCTGCACACCACCAGTGCAATAGGCCCTTGATCCTAATTGGCACCCTTGGGTGCCATCGTTATGTAAATGAGCAATAATCCTTCTTCACTTCCTGATCCAAACAGTTACTGCAGGCTCTGTTGCACCGTTAAGCATTGCCCAGTTTGCTCCGAAATGGCTGCACTTTGAAGGATGATTCCCTTACCACACTTTCCCTGGACAACCTTACAGAGCTGCCTCAGGCTTAGAATTTACAAAACACCCTGGGATCCTGACATAAATATGAGACTGGCTTGTGTAAGGTCAGCTCTGAGAGGTGATCCCCCTCTGAAAACAGTCACAGAAAGTAAGGAGTTGCACCTGGCTGCAGACAGATGCCCATTTATTTCCTTTGCTGCTGAGTAGCTTGAGGCTGCGCCCGTACCACAGGACTGCCCAGGTGTTCTGTGCTCCTGCTGTACCCTGACTCCTTACTGAAACAAAGCCAGTGCAGGCACTGCATTTCTTCCCAGTTTATACTGATTTCCACGTGGACAGAGCCCTGGCACTTGGGCTTACAGGAAGCTGTGATGTACAACAGTAGGTCTTTTACCTGGACAGCGAGAGAGATGGGACCAACATGAACTTGTGAGCATGACCTGCTAGAGAGACATCAAAGAAGCAATAAAAAAAAAAAACAAACCACAACAGACTGACCATGGTCCCTAAACCTGGCTGTTGGAGTGATTCCGTCCTCAGCAGGGACAGCTGGGCATTGCTACAGGCAAGACTTAAGACACAGGTATGTCCATCCATGACCTACCTGGCAAATACAAAGTCTAGGGAAAATTTCTAGGTCACTTGAGGGACAGAATTCAGTTCCCCCTGCACCTTCTTACAGACTTCTCCTGAGCTAAAATAATGTAGAATTCGCCTGTTTTAAAAGGTCTGTGAGTCACAGAGCCATGTGTACTGTCCATGCAGAGCACAACTGGGTGCAAATTCAAATACCATTTACCTTCATACCAGTCCACAGTAACGTCTCTGGGTTGCAAATACTGCAGCACATGCAGTGCACAGACACTTAGACCAAGAACATATATGCTGAATCCTTTCTGTGGCTTAATCTGTAGATAGGCATAAATACATTACACTTTTTCTATTGTACATGCTTCCTTTTTCTTTGGACTCAGTAAAGTCACTGCACCTTGGTATTTCAGCACATGCAGCTCTGAATGGATGTTTCAAATGGTACACAACACCAAGACTTGTGTTTTTCCAGCAAGCAGTAAGAATAATATTTGGGGAGTGTTTTGGGTTTGTTGTTTTTTCTCCAAAAATACATATTTTGGAGGGGAAAAAAAAAAAAGACTGGTAAAAACATGCCAATTTCGCCATGCTTTTTACCTTAAACCAAAATGAAGATGTAAGTGTTTTACTTGCAGAAGCACAGGGCTCTGTGAGAAGCCCCTTAGCTGGAAACAGTAAGGGAAACCAGGGGAACCTCTAAGAGCTGTCACAGTAAGCCCCAATCCCAGAGATGCTGGACGGAGGGGTTATTAACACCTGGGGCCACCAGAAACAACCCCCAAACCTGGTGAGCAAACACACCTAACTGCAAAAGGCCCCTCAAGGGCTGAATCAAACCAGCTACTGAATTTCTGAAGAAATAGCTTCACAAAAGCCCATCTGTGTAACAAGGTTTAATGGAAGGTAACAGAATTCAAAGTGATTCTGTTTCCCAGGATAAACGCCTACAGGAGTTTTCATCATCTGATCCTTAAAACCCCCAGGGTGCCGTGGACAGCTTACAAGAACATGCCCTTACTGAAAGTAAGTCTGGAAAGGCTACAGCCAGGATGTTCAGTCCCCGAGCACTGAAGGTGTATCCCTAGGAAATGCAGTCTGCAGACTGGAAAAAGCTGGCGGGTGGGAATAAACAAAACACAGGTTTGCTCTCTAAGGAAGGGAAGAGCCCTGAGCCATTCAATCAGTGACTGGGAGCCTGCTACGTAGAGGCAGCACCACTGTTGTAAGAGGGGTTAACTCCCAACTGCCTTAGCTCGAGGAAAGGAAAATCAAGTCCCCAGGTGCCATCTGAGTCTATTTAATAAAGAGGTTAAAAGAAGAGGCCCAATGCGCTACTCGGTGTGGCAGCCCAAAGAAAACACCTGCTTCTTTGTTGGGAGGTGCTGACGTGGCCGGCGTCGGCAAGCGGAGCTGGCGGCATCGCCTGTCTCGGCTCCCAGAGCAGGTTCGTCCCCGGCACAAAGGCATCCTTAAGGGGTCTTGAATCATGCCCTGCTGCTGGCATGTAGGGAGGGGGCATTCGTCTCCTCTCTCCGTAATCTGCTTTTTCAATGTAGCAGGGCAGTGTTAAGAGGAGTGGGAAACTATGGGCATTACGGGCTTACTCATTTTGCCAGCATCATTAGGAATGGGCAAAAGATGGATGATTTTTTATTCACTGTTTCCAGCATAGAAGAAGGTTATCTGGTTTGACATGAGAACATGGCTTTCAGCAAACGGAAAAATTCGGACTAGATGATGACAAATCAGCCAAAGGATTTAGTTACATGTTTTGCTGCTATGTATGTTTTAAACAAAATTAAATGAAAATTCAGGGAAAAAACCCACATTGTTTCAAAACAAAAAATGATTCATTATAAAAGGCTCAAGTTAACCTTTTATTTCAGGTTTTAACTTCATTTTTCTTGGGAACAAAAACTTAGTGAAACTTGCCTGTAGTTTTGAAAGGGCTCGCTGCAAAAATAAATAAATAAATAAATAAATTGTGCAAGTCAAACCACAGAGCTGTATCAGGTTCATCACTGCCAGTCCAAGTTCACAAGACAAAGCAGCTGCTAGCTACAGCCTCCCCAAAGTACTCAAAATATCTCCTTTACCATGACCCTAGCCAAAAAAACAATCCAAAACCCCCTGAGAAGACCCTTCCCCTATTAAAATTCACCAAACACTCTACCCACAGCCCAAGCTTTGAGTTCGGGGTATATCTGATGCTAAGGACATACCTGCTTCAGTGCAGCTGGCCTCTGCCCTGCTCCTCCGATGGATGTGTCTCCCTGCCACCCTCTGCTCTGAGGCAAGAGGTGAAGCCTGATCCTTGCTACAGGAGCAGTGTTTTCCTCCCGGCTGCTGGGAGTGTTTTGCAGGAATACGCAGTGGTGGCCTGCTTGTGCCCTCATTAGTGCCTGCGGTGAAGCCCTACCCCAGGAGCAGAGCTGGGACAGAGTCTGTTGAAACTTGGATCTTCTGTACCTGCTTCACACCCAGCACTGGATGCCAGGTGAGCAGAGGGGCAAGCATGGACCGCTCAACCCTTTATCTCAGTGTACCGCTCCAAAATGGGATCCTGCTACAGCAGGATAAAGAGACAACTCTGCTCTTCCAAACCTTCCACCTTGCCCTCTTGGCTTGCTGCAGGCTTCTTTACTCCATGCCCATCCCCAGTGTGCTGCTTAGCCCCGATACCACTATCATCCCTTTCATCTGTTATCTCCTCGTTTCCCAGACCTGACCTTCCCTCTTGCTGGATCTGCCCACGACCAAGACTCAGATAGGCTGGCACCTTTCTGAGGCTCTGACTTCACGGGATGTTTCCAGCATAGATCATAGCAGAGGAACAGGGTCAACTGAAACTGCCACCAATGCCTTCATCCTACACGAGGGAGAAGCAACATGCTGGCCATTGGACACGGCAATTTCTAAATTCATCTCCTCCCCCCATGTTCTCACAAGCCCTTTATGAGTCAGGATCTGACCAGCTTCCAGGCAATTAAACCCAAATTGCCTCTCCCCTCCCAGCGATAGCAGGTCTCAGGTATGTAGCACAGGTGGAGCTGTGTGCTGGAGAAGGTAAAGCTGATCATCTGGGTGATATTACTGGGAGAACCTCTGTTGATAAGGTGGGTTTCCTTCTCTATCAGCTATGCAGGGCTGACTTCAGGGAGTAGCGGGGATGAATTTGGCCTGGTTATGACAGTTTACAACCTCCTTAATTCTGCAGAGCATTTCACAAGCCAGAGGCACCTCCAGGCCTGCCGCCCTCACCATCTCCTGCTTCTCTCTCCAGCCCTTCCCTATAAGCAGCATCAAGATATAGGAAACTGGATGCCCATCCCTGGGTAACGTGAATACATGACAGCTGGATACTCTTTCTGATATTTGAAATAACCTGTGATTTACAGTCCAGCTCAGACTCATGTTTCTAGTACAATATGGCCAAAATACTTTCACTGTGAGTTCCTCAATCTATATGCTGGCTGACTAGTGTTCAGCTTTCAAACACCACCCTCTGGGATATAACACTGGGATGTCCCAGGCAACAGGAGACCCATAAAAATGGGTGTTACGATGGCTAAATTCATGCTGACAAAGCCTTCAACATGAGCACCTCAGCACAAGAAATAAATGTTCTGCCTGCGCAGGACCAAAATCCTATTAGACCGTGTCCTGAGACTGCATGCTTCAAATGGAGCTGCTAGCTAAAACGATGCTAACTACTTATACAAAAGTCCTGATTTTTCAAAGGCACGGAGCACCACCAAGACCTTTGACGAGCACGGCCCTCAAAATCACCTGCAGGTTGTGTCCACCTCTGGGAACCCCTGGGGTACACAAGCAGCTCTGCTACAGAGCTGGACAGGCAAAGAGCCCGCACTTGGGAGTCAGCCTGCTGACTGCAGGCAGGCAGGGCACCATGCCTGCCAGGACGCTGCCTCCCACTGAAGACGCTAACTCTGAAGATCCTCATCACGTGAATGAAAGTAATTACAAGCTATTTAATAAGGAAAGGGGAGGTGAAACCTTGTTTAGATTTTAATCTTCAGGGTGCGTCCATCTGCGGGCAGCCAGCCAGCTCAGCTTTCCCTCTGCATGCTCCCTGGTGCTGCAGTGGTCCTTGCCCTGCCTCGGGGATTTCAGTGTGCTTTGAGTCTTTAAAGCAGCTTGAAGGTATGCCGCTGCTGCTAATGGGACAGAGAGTCTCTGTCTCTCAGCAGTGCTTCACAGAGCAGGTCCTGGTGAAAACCCTCACCCTGCCAGGCGAGGAGGTGGCTTTGCTCCATGAAACGAGCTGACAAGCTCAGTTTGGCTGCCAGGGGACAGGCGATACACACGGGCACGACCACAGCAGTGGACACTGCCATCAGTGGTACCAGCAGAGGAGCTGAGATGTGGCTCAGGCACCACAAACTCCTCTCTTACCCTTAGCAGGGAGCAATCCCTATGGATCATGGCCTGTGGGCTGAACAAGGGAGTAACTACAGCGGTGCTCTTGCCTGTCCCCATGGCCTCCACTCTCCCCAAGGCCACAGAGGCTGCAGCTGGCCCTGGGCAGCTGGCGGAGGGAGAGGGTGATACATCCTTGCCCACTCGTACAGTCCTCTGTGAAGGAGCTCATGTACAGCCAGACCAGCACTCTTTGCTAATAAATTCTTCAAGTGCCTGAAATCAGCAGCCCATCACTTAATTGGGAATGATTCTACTTTCCATGTAAGCCACTTAAAAAGACGTAATTATACCCCAGGAGATGAAACACTTACTGTTCTTTAAAAGCTGACTGCAGCTCCTATTACCTGCAAACACACAGAAGAAAAACCTGCCAGCCATCCTCCTTTTTGATGGCTCAACTGGAACTTTAAAATGTTAATAACAATTTTTTAGCCTGCTGTTGCCAGGAGTTTGTAGGGCACTTGCAGTAATAGTCCCTTTGTGCCTAATAGCCACCTTGCCCTCCATTCATCTCGGTGATGAGCTGGATCCGCCGTTGGACCTAGTTCTGAGGGCTAAATGAATGCCCTGGGAAAGGAAGCAGGGCTGCTTTGATCCTGTAAATACAGCTTTCCTGGAGAGAGCCACGGGGTGCCTTTAGACTCCTGAACTGTCCGCACAGCCCAGGCCAGCCACCAAGTTCATGTTACAGCACTGCTGTTCCCAGTGCCTCGCTCCCCGGTCTCAGGCCGGGATTTCCCTTTGATGTCCGGAGCACCAGGCTCACTTTACTGTGCCGGTCCCTGCGAGAGCTGCACGGTGAGATGCTCTCCGCCTGGAAACGCTGTATCAGTGGGACCCTTTCTGGACAGATACCCCACAGCTGACCGATGCACTGCTGCCTTCCCCAGCCCACGCAACAGAGAATTAAACTCTTGGTGCCTCACTAGAAAGGTCATTAATAGATGACAAACTGTGTCCTAAACCAGCGTTACTTCCCTTCAGCCCAAAGCCCACGTGGCATCACTTCTGCAACCAACTGCAAAGCAATCCTGTCTCGCCTATAGTGATCCAGAACCTGGAGCCAGCAGCAGCTCTGGGCTCTGCTGCCTGCTAGCAGAGACCACCCGTGCTGTCACGCTGCTTTCCAAGGAGCTCTGACGTGCTCCTCCTATTCCGGGGTAGGAGCACAAAACTCATTTCACCAGCTAGGAACCTGGGTACTAACGGAGCACTTGGCCAGCAACCTGGCCCTCAGCTGCAAATAGGACTGAGGTCAGTCATGCAGAAGAGTATCCTAGTTTAATGATAATTGATGCCAATTCTGACCTTCATGGTCCTCAAATTAAAATGTATTTAAATCTTGCGAAAGGTTTGAACCTTCTTTGTTTGAGCCTCCTTCATTTGAACCTCCTAAACTCTGCTGAGAATTTTGTCGTGTAGACCTCAGTCAGGGTCCATGTCCCTACTCTCCAGCTCATATGGTCAAAGGTGGGACCTCGGTTTAACACTCAGCAGATCAAGCCCAGCTTTCACAAACCCACAGGAAGGAGAGCCAGGGAGAAAAACCTCTCCACATAGGTTCCAAGCAGCCATGAGACACGCGGCCGCAGAAGGGCAGTGGTCAGGTTGCAGGATTGCTAATCCAGCCCTGTGCACTGCCAGGCCGCCCTCCAGAGAGCCGGATTAGGCGTGGGCACACACTTGCATTTCTCTTGCGCTAGCACCAGAGCACACAATGCCAACTTTGTGCCAACGTTACGCTTTTATGTCAGCTGTTACCTGATCTGCTGTGAAGTGAGAGCAGCGTGGATGGACTGTACCTGATCTAGCATAAACCCTGCCACAACAAAGTTAACCCTTTAAATCCATTTCAGCAACTTTGAACCGGTAAAGGAAGTTTATGCTGGACTAGCACTTTGTGACCAGTGGCTGTGACATTTTTGAGCCAGCATTCTTAAAACTAGATTTATTTCACCTTTGAACTCTGATTTGAATGACAGCCCACGCTTGGGAAGGACGGACACTTCTGTCCCACTGTCTGCACTTGGGGAAATGAACGGCAACAGGAATTACACAGCAGGCTTCAGACTGTGAACTCTCAGCCTGCAATTTAGGATCTCATCCCACCTCATGCACACAGGTGGGTGCATGTGTTTGAAGTGGGAGGTTGTCAGTCAGGCTCTAAAAGTCCAGACCCACAGCCTGAGGCATACTCCAGGACTTGGACTGAGCCTCCATGGCAAATCACACGTAGTGTCCCGATATTGGCTCAATATTAGGAGCATCTGGATGGCTGTGGGCTTTCAAATGGAGAGAAACTCATGCATAACCGCCTCTGAACAGCAGAAATGTTTATAGTGCTAAGCCCCAGCTGAATGGTCATCCATAAAGGCAGGTTGATGAGTCCTCACATTTTAGACAATGCTTAGCTCCTCCAAAGGACCAGCTTTTTACTCTTGCCTTTCCACTTTTCCATGAGGTGACTATTTAACACTGATGGTGTTACACACGCACTTGGTGATATTTAAGAAACCCCAGGAGATTTCTGAAGTCAAGCTTGTGAACACTCAAGAACGCAAGAGTTGAAGCAGTCCAGGCAACCTTAAATCAACCCTTCTAGGCTCGTGCAATACCATAGCTCATTGCTACCTTGTTCAGCGCACGCAGAGATGCTCTAAGGAGAAGCCAGGCTACAAGAGGAGGCTCTTTTCCCTGGGAACCACTGCTAGAGGTATTCGAGTAGCCGGGTGTCAGCTGGAGAGGATGGATGATTACTCCGCTGCAGGTGACATTTTATGCCTCTGTCACAGTTCTTCCATGATGCTAGTCAAATAATTTAAACTGCATCATGGTCATCAAACCGCATGCCCACCTTTTTCAGGGTGGTCAACACCACCCTGAATACGAACCGCAGAAGCACCAAGCACTTGCAGCTGCAGCGGAGCCTGGCTGGCTGTGCAGGATCTCTGTGAAGAGCCTCAGCCCGGCACCACAGTTCCTCAGAATCCTGGTCACTGCTACGTGGGGACAATGAATGCCTCTTCTTCCCCGAGCACAGGGAGAAGAGAGATGAAAACCTGCAATTGCCATGGGGAAACCTGCACAGAACTCATCAACACGAGCAACGCAGACACATTTCAGCCATGTCCAAGACAACAGCTGTAAAGCTGCAAATGCACAATTATAATTTCTTTTCATTCACTTGCAACCACACAGCCCACAAAAAAAAAAAAATTCAGTCCAACCAGATGAAGTTGGCAAAGATGTGAGCTTCCTGACTGAAGTCAAGAAAGTGTGGCATAAACTTAATTAGAGCAGTACGCAAACCTGCCTATCCCAAGAGATCATCTTGGGGCCCTGTTGTGCTAGGAGCTGTACAAACCTACACAGCCTGACCACCCCCAAACATAAAAACTCGCTGCTGTTACTGCCAAAAATTACTAGATTATTTTTCACTATACTGGGTATATAGTTTCATTACTCTAATTACAAGGCATTAATTCCTAATTGCTCAACTAATTTCTGTATTTGAAAAGGAAGAAGGATGTAAAGGATGTTTACCGCACCCACATGCCATTGACCTTAAGCCTTGATGTCTAAAGATGAAAGCAAGAAGGAAGGAAAAGTTTGTTTTATTTTCAAAGACAGAGCTTTGCCTTTGTATCGCAGACTCACAAACAGAGCAGGACAGAAAATCTCATTGAAGCTTCATGACATCACAGAGACCATACAAAGTTTTGCCAAGAAAAAACAACGTTTCTGTAAAAGAGAACTAAAACCTGTCATTTGTGGAAATTGGGACTTCCAATTAAAACACAATAAATTTTTTGGAATGGATTTAATGCTTTTTCTTTGGCTGGATGAATAAAATAAACTAGCCTAAGGACAACATCCTGGTCAGTCTGATGAGGGAAGACTGGAGTCCTGGAGCAGAGGGGTGGGGATGGCGAAATGGAGAAGATGTTCACCAAGTTTGGAGGCAGGATGAAGCAAGGACTGAGGGAGGTGCTCATCTCCTCTCTACCAGCCTTACCACTCCTTTCCAGGGTGCTGATTCCATGCTAATTCAGAGAGAACAAAACAAGGCAGAGGAGGAGAGAGAAAAATCACTCTCTGCACCCCGCTCCATCCCACACGAGTCCTGGGGAGGTGGGGTTGGAGAGGCAGAAAGTGGTGCAGCTTACCCCAAGCCTCTCGAGAGGTTGTCAAGGGTCACAGGCTCAAATTTTACCAATGTTGTCCAGACTACTCTCACTCCTGCCCACACACAGACTTTTCCCCAGTTAGCTGACCACCATGCCCCCTGCTCTATCTAGTACATTAAGAGGGGAGCAGATTTCTAGAAATATGTGGGGTGATGGGCAGGGAGGGAGCTCAGTGATCAGACAGGGGCAAGCAACAAAAACCCATACCCGAATCTTCTCTCTTCTGCCTCAGTTGTGTACTTGTACTAATGTCATCTCTGAGGTACTCAAGTACCACTTTAGATCCACACTTAGGTCCAACACACTACAGAAAAGAGCTTCATTTCCCCATGCAGGAGGATTTAAGGTATAGGTTCAAGTCTCCCTCATCCCCACCAGATCCCTGCATCAGCAGGGTAGGAAAGGACAGCCCTCCTCTTCCTCCTCCTCCCCAGGCAGAGAGAGCAGATGAAGCAAGGAGAAAAGCAGCACCCCAGCTGCCCTCTGCAAGGCTCAGAGAACCAGCCTCCCTGCCCAGCCCTACCTGCAGAGGCTCCTCAGCTGTGGCTTCCCCCAAAAAGACGGATGCGGAGCAGTCTGCAAGCAATCTCCCAGCACTTTTGCCCCCCAAGGGCTCTCAGCGGGTATCTCCGATCCTCCCTGGCAGCAAAGGCGGCTGTGGGTGAGGCTGAGCGCTTACCTGCCAGGCAGACCGAGAGGGCTGGCTCCTGGAAGCCAAGCCTTGTTTTGAGGAGGAGACTTGGGTGTGTTTTGCCCTTCAGGGGAATCAAACAGGTTTCTCCATTCAGCCGGCATGGTCTCCCCTCCCTGTAAGCTCTCCTCTACATTCCTCGCATTCTCCAGCACATGCCACGTTCCCCAGCCCTGTGCGGCAATGGGACAGCAGAGAGCAGACCCCAGCTCTCACCCCACTTAATTTTTTCTCAGGCCAAGCATTGCCAGACAGGCTTGCCCCACAGGAAGGGGGAGCAGGCACCCCACTGCTGTGCAGGTACCTGCAAGCCCTTCCGTCGGAGAGAGCCGCTTACAGCAGTGGTACCCAGGTAGCATCAGGAACTGGCACTGCAATGAGCACTCAACAGTGATTGTCTAGTTCTAACTAATTAAATGAGGTACGCAAGTGTGATTATCGCTACTCACTGCAGAGGAAATTGTCAGGTACTCTCACCTCCCTCAGTTTATTTCCCCTTCTAATTGCTGCCATCACCACAAGATCCCCGAGGCCTAGCTTTGGTAAGTCTCAGAATGGACGCAGCAAGGCCCTTGGAAACACTTTTTGCCCATTCCTAAAGACCAGTGGTTGGGCACATGAGTTTAGAGCACTTCTCAGAAGTCAGGGCTTCAGCCTGGGACTGCCACAGGTTGGTAAGAAGGTGGTGATGAAACCCCAACCAGGTTGTCAGGCCCTCTCCCCACCTCTGCACCCACCAGCACATACCTTCCCCTGCCCCTGTGAACCGATCAGAAGTAACACCGAGTCTGTGGCAGATGAACTGCCAGAGAGAAGTGCTCCTGCGTTCTCCTCACAGCTCTGCGATGGATCTGCTGTAGAATGGTGAGCAAACTGCCAGCGGGGCTGGGATGTGCTATAACAGGGCTAATAACCCATCCCTGGCTCCCAGTAGCACGGTGAAGATAACATCTGAAAAGCCCTGATGTCAACGTTGTTATTCCAATCCCAGATCTTTCTCTCTGATCTACTCAGGCTGCAACACCAGCAGCAGCGCAGGCTCAGCTGAGCTTTCTTCTCCAGAGGCTGCTGGTGATCCCAGCTGAGATAGGCACAGGAGAGAAGACGTAATATTCACAAAGCCACACCCTGAGCTCGGAGTGGGCACAGAAGGGTGTCCAACTCCAGAAAATGTAAAATGTTTAAAGTGGGCTGTTTAAAATGCAGCCCAGTCCTTACCTCAGTATAGCCATCCTCTGCTTCAGGGCTCCAGCTGACAGTGCAGCTTTATTTCCAGTAACCCCTGAGTCATCCCCTCGTTTGCTGAAGGTTTGTTCAGGTTCGTTCCTGAAATAATAGTGACTAACAGCCTGGCCAGCCTTTCGGGTACAATAGGTCCTCTGCCAAGCAAGCAGAAGGGACACCCCGGGGTCTAAGGACTACGCTTTTTTTTCCAGGGGGAACACACTGTTCCACAATGAATGTTCAAAAAAACAACAAAAAAGGACCTATTGTGGGCACCTTAATATTAAACACCAAAGAAATGGATAAGGAGATCCTAAAACAATACACACAGCAGCTCAGTGTTGTTTTACTAGATGCAGACAACTATTTTGTTGAACTGGCATATATGCAGGCTAAAACATTAGCTGTCTATCAGCATTTCTCTCTTCCACAGAAGAAAAGAACACCGCAAAGAATTGCTTTTCTAATTAACTAAGAGGAGATAGATGTGTCTATATATATAGTATTAAGTAACATTTATTATTATTTAAGTTATTTAAGTAACAGTAATATACAGTATTAAGTAACATTTTGTTATTAGCTTGAAAATACAGGTCCAAGCATACGTACAAAACCTCCAAAGACAGGTATTAAAGTCAGGGGTGTGGTGCCAAGGTAGAACAGCAGAGAATGTATTTCCGAGCTGGCAGCACCAACTTGGGTGTGCAAGTTGTTAGTGGAAGACACGCTGCACAGCACGTAGTCTGGTGAGGTACAGAGAAATGCCACGGAAGACGCTTCTCCTCCACACCATGAACTACCAACCAAGCCCCGTCAAACTCGACTCTCTAAAGTCTCCTCAGTCTTCAGCCCCCATGTTCAACTCCCTGATGCCACCCAAAGCCCCACTGATTCAGCACTGACCTTACACAGCCTTCCTCCATTTCAGGAATCAGGTCCCCTGCTACTCCAATCTGAAATCCGTATCAGTCCCACACCGGGTTCTCCACGCTGTGTTAATCCTGCAGCAATGCTCCTGAGAGAAGGGACAAAAGGAAACATTTCACTTCACTTAATTTAGCCATGGTTTTCTGGTGCAAACACTACCTATGTAATTTCAGCTGCTGGCTAACGCAGTTGTGAGATGCAAGGCTGTTGCACAGCAGCACTTGTTGAGTGAAGGAGGGCAGTTGCCTACTCACTGCTCTACATCTCGCTAGCCACACGCAGCTTCTTGGGAGTAAAGAAAGAGAAGAATTAAGGCTTGTCTGGGAAAGCCAAGGGAGAACTATCATACTGCTACAACTGCCACGCATGGACAGCCTACATCGGAATAAAAGGGACTTTGTTTTGCTATATCTCCTCCCCCTTTCAGCTAATTTCCCATTTAAATGGGGTACAGTTTCATTTTATTTAAGAAGCAGTGATTCACTTGTGAACTGCAGTCCTGGGGAGGGGCAACAACACACAGCTTCTCCTTCCCCTTCTGTGCGGAGGTGCCCACGTCTCCTGCAAGTGCATTGCTCCACCGCGGCAACGCCTGCCCTTCAGCTGGTACCTTCTGTGAAAGGTGCCGCCTTATCGCTGTGATTAAACCCAAGACCTATCCAGCAGCTCCAGTTCTCTCTCTCCCATCTGTTTTGAAGCCACGTAGCCCTTCACTTCAGGGAAGTTGCTTTCGTTTGCAGTAATGCAATTGCAAGGAGAATCACGCTCCTGCATTTCAGAGACTCAAGGTGTGCACAGGAGGATCACCAAGGGCAACGTCATGTCCCTAAAACACTGCACCCTCGTCACCATTTAGCACATGGCTGCCAGACACCACTTTCTGCAGAAAGAGTAAACCAAGGAAACTCTTCTAGTCATGGCTGCTGCTAAAGAGGAGCAGAGAAGTGAACGCTCCAAGGACAGCATGAGCCTCATGGACCTCTCAGGGAGTGGGTTTCCCAATTAACAGCAAGAAAGAGAAAGAGCATTTTAAAAGGTCTGGAAAGAAGGAAGTCTCAAGAACAGTTGTCTTCCAGGGCTGGCAGAACATGGCAAGGGAACTTCTATCTTTCTCACATGGACTAGGGCAACACCAGAGGGTCAGAGACACTAGATACTATGGGAAATGCAGTATATATGTATATACATGTTAGTATACAAGTATACTAATGTAAACCACAGCTTTGTCTTTTATTTCCCAGTAAGGAAAGTAGGATAGGAATATACTTTTTTTTTGCTTTTTATCCCTTGTAGAAAAGGCTTCTCATACTCTTCGTTGAGTTGAAAATAACCATGGCCAACCATGCAGACAGCTTACCTTGAACTGGAGATTTCCAGGGCTGTTGTGTCATCACAGTTCACAGTACTCCCATGCTGCAAACAAAGCTCAGCAAGTACATCTATGGCGCTTAGCAGCTTCAACAGGTAGGGACAATCAGTCCCAAACACATCTTTGTGGTTTTATCCCAATTAAGCTCTTAGATAAACCACTTTTTCCAAAGTATGGCTGGATGTCACTCACACCAGCAGGCACAGAAACCCTGATGGGTGTTTTTCTTCCTCATAATTACAGAAGCATATTCCATTTTTAATGGCATGGCATTTCAAAATCACAGTGGTGGCCAGAGGCAGAAGTTTTTGCCAGTAAGTGGCAGGGCTGTATGACATCTGGAAGAGCACCACGCCACAGGGCCGCTGAAACGCAGCACCACCAGCTTGCTCCAGACCAGAGGCTAAGAAACTGTCCAGTATGTCTGTAGGGGAAGTCAATTTAGTTCACTTTAGGCACTTAACTGAGACAATCCCATCAGGAGCATCATCTCTCTAGCTTCTAGAAGAGGATAAAGACTCCAGATTTATGTTAGGAACCCATTCAATATACAATGTGTGTGTGTGTGTGTGTGGACGGGGGGTGAAACTGGGTCTTTTGGCTAATAGATACAGCAACAACTACAGTCCGATACTACTTTGAAGCTAGCAAAACTGTAACTCTTACTCCTGCAGAAGTAGCAGCTTTTCCCAAGCTAGCAGCTACAGGTTAAATACTGACAGATTCATGCTGCTTCAGGAGAAAGCCACCAAATTCAGTCTCACTGGCAAGACCAGCCTCATCTGGAAACAGCACAGTTAACCTGCATACCTCTGGAGCAAACCCTGCACGTACTCAAGTCAACAACAGAAAGTCCCTTATCTTCATCAGGCCAGGAGCAGAATCCAAGAGGGGCATGTTTTCCTCTGTACCAGGTTAAAACCAAGAGGGTCTGGCTTGAACCCCGCACCCACCCTGCTGCAGATCTGGACTCCCTCCTTGGGCCACGAGCCAAAGGCACACTTAGGGCTACCACCCAGGTGTGCCGGAGAAGCCAGCCCAGCCCGAAGCAGAAGGAACGTCCTGTCGCTGTTTCAACAACACAGCCTTCTCCAGGGACACACACACGCTCCTGCAGCAGGGGAGGAGGGAGGAGCAGGTCATAAGAGCCTCGTTTCCCCATCTCCAGTTAGGAAACATTATTTTTTCTGTAAAAGCTGTAGGTAAATTTCAGCCTGGGGTATCTGACTTTACCAGGAAATGGATTCTCTCTGAATCTCCTTACAAGAAAAGCACAAACACCTCTCATAAAGATGTTTCACAGTTAACACTGGTTGATGCTTGTTCCACCGCTGTTTATCTGCCTCCCTTATATTCTTAGTGCAGTGCAAAGCAGATCATTTGAGATCAGCGAGACATGAGAATTACATCACACAAGGAAGCTGCAGCCACAGAAACCACTCAGAGGCTGGAGAGAATGCCTAACAGCAAAAGATTTAAAGGACTCAGACCATTTAGTTTAGAAAAAAAAAAGTAGTTAAAAAAGAAACAGAAGTGACTTGACCATAGTGTAAGACAACTATCCAGGAAAGAACGTGGCAAGTATGAAAGGCATTTGCATCCAAGAAATAAAAACAGAAATGTTGAGGACCAAGCTGCAAGCAAAACACTTTCCAATTAGAGTTCTGTGTTTGGGGGTGGGCTGGTTTTGGGTTTGTTTTGGAAGAGCAATTGGCATTAAACAGTGCCAGTGCTCTGAAACATCAACAGACGAGCTCTTCATTTCTTGAAGTCCAGAAGGTGTCCCAGAGGGGATCCCTTAGCCAAACCCCAGCAGATGAGCCGTACAGAGGTAAGCGCAGGAAAGCTCACAGCTAGCAAGGCAGAAGGGCAGGCTAGCAGGTCTGGCTGGCTGCGAACTGCAGTCATGCCTCTACTGTAGTCTCTTCTTGCTAGGGTAAATCAGCCTGCTCTAAGCTCGCTTCTGCCATGAGCACACTGCCACCAGTTCCAGAAACAGTCAGTTTAAAAACAGTTTGCGTAACTCTACAGTATGTTCCTTTCCAGAGGTGCAGTACGCATACCTTTAGAAACAGTGATGTCTACGAGGTAGGAACCTGCTCAACTCTCAAAATTCAGGCAGCCAATTTTACGGGAAGGTGATTGTAGCAACTCTTGTGTTTCCTATGACAGCAACGGACTTGTGCCCAGAGGCATGCAGCCTCCCTGACCAGTCCAGTTTCTATTTGAACAGCTACTACAATATATTCTTAAAAATTTTGTTAGTATTTTCTACTAATGAAAAATTAGTCAACGCCACTCCAGAGCACTGAACTCCACTGGAACATTTCCTGGTTTTTTGATAACACTTTCGCCAATGTAACTATCTGGCCCCCATCCTTGCAGTGAAGGTGGAAGGAAGGTGACTAACTCATCAATCTTTTGGGCCTTTGCCAAGGTGACAGAAAACCAAAGCCTCAGTAGAGACTGAGCAGAGCTGTGATGAGTAGAAGGGTGTAAAACCACTACACCCATTTGTTACAAGGGAACCAAACTGGTTTTTCATGAGGTGTCATTACAAAGCACTGCCAAAATGCCAGACCTCACCTTCCTAATAGCAGGTAGCAGAACAGAATCATATATCCTTGACTATTTAGTGCTAGAATACAATAATCTGACCCATGGTCACGAAGACACACCTGCACAGGAGGTCAGGAGCTCTCAGCGCTGAGACAAAATGATCTTGTCAGCAAACGCAGGGCAAAAGAGAGGCTGTGGCTAAGTGCCAGCCTGACGGCATTGCTAAGACAGTAAACCAACATGCGCAATCAGGTAACAGAAACACCTTAAACACGCTCTGTTGCAAGTAGGGAGATGCTTATTTATTTCTCATCACCAGCTCAGCAAGCTTCCTCGGGGTTCTGAGGCAAACAAGTTGCTTTCCTTCTCCTATAATAAGGACCAAGTTGCACCATCACTTACATCTGTAGACCTGGCACTTTGCAAAGGCTTGCACAAGCATTAGGAAAACTTGGTAAACAATCCTCTCAAGGAGCAGAGTCCAGCCCACTCATGCCATGTTTGGCTCTGCAGTGCTAAAAGGTGTGGAGAGTCACACTAGTGCTTAGTGATCACTATCATCAGGAGATTTGAATAACATATGCAAGGATCTACTGAATCAAAAGGTGCCCCTTTCATAGGTTCACAAAAGGCTGCATTTGAGCACTGTAATGCATCGTAGGTCCCTGTATTTATAAGTCACTGAAGGTACTGAGTTTCTGCAGTGGTAACCACATGCTTGCGTGATGCAAACGTTATCCTCCACCTGAAACCTCCTACACATCCACCTCAGGCTTGACTTCAGTTTGCCTCCATGCCTTTTTGCTCACTGGCCATGCAAGATAATTTCTGACCTGCTTTTTCATCAATTGCTCCTCTTACCTGTTTCAAGTAATTACAACCAAACCACCCTTTTTCCTTGTTGGCACTGAGGTGTGTCTGGACAAGAGCTTCCCCCAGACTCTAAGGACAAGACTGAAAGGTATTTCTTAAGACTGTAACACTCTTCCTGTGCATATGTCCCCTTAGGAATCTCTCTGCAAGAGGAGAAATGGGGTTCTCCATTACCTTAACTCCACCTAGAAAAGCACTTTTACTCCTCTCTCTCTTTCTCTCCCTCTCCTTTCTCTAGGATGAGCAACAAAAGATATCTCCTTTATCTCTCTCACTGCTTGTCAAACCAAAAGCAGTCTCAGGTCAGCAAAATTAGGAGCTGCAGCAAGAAAAAGCCAGGAAAACAAAGTGAGAGAGATAAGAAGTTTGACAAGAGTGCTATAGGAAAGTCTTTGAAGTCTTCAGCAGCTCCTGTTGAGCATTACTAAGGATGACAGATTGCAATTGCATTTGACCCTAGATATTTGGAAGGAAATTTTGATAACAGCAATTTTGCTTTGTAGCCTCCTGCTTGCTTGCTTGCTGACACACACACGTACGATACAGGTTGCAAAGAGGTAGCATGACAAATAAATCACAGTCAGGAAAGTACAGAAGGATCACATTGGCTTGCCCAGAAAACACAAGATGGGACTTATGCAGGTGCTTATTAGGATGAGAAAATGAGTTGAGAGGAGGAGGCTTGATCAGGAATAGAAGAGGCTATGGATAAACCAAGGTTCCTCCTCTGTTGTGGCCAGGGGTATAGGCAGAGCAATGTCAGGCTCCACCACAACAACAGTGCCTGTTTACTTCAGTTTTCGAAAACAGAAGCTAGTCAGCCTGCCAGAAGAAATGCTGGGAACTGACCTAATTATATAGGGACTACCAAGTCAAACCAACTTCAGCATGATGCAATGCTTTGTTCCATGCCCAGCTCTGGGAAACTGCTCGCCCCCATACAAGCAAACCTCTGGTTCACCCTTGCATTAACCAGACACGTGAGGGAAACCATATTGCCTGCTGCTTTTTATCCAGCAGACTTGAACTTCCAGTGCCTCTAGTTTCTGTGGCACCTTCTGGTTGTTACCTTCACCTCTCGCCTTGACAGCCCTCCAAAGACACGGGGGGATGAGTAACTCTCCACTGGAACAGTGTCCAAGGACTGAGAGACAGCATTTTTGGGACTGATGGAAGCAGCAAGGCAGATCTAGCTGGGAAATGCCATCTAGAGGCCAAAATGTGCTTTTACCTATTGTTTATGTTTGCCTTCAAGTAATGGTAGTGCTTGCTCCTTTCACTTCAGTACAATCCTATTCTCTCACCAGCGTTATCCCTGCTTCGCTGTTACCTCTGCAGCGCTGCATCTGAAGGAGAACACGCTGTCCCGCAGGGCTGCCTGTACTTACGCTGTAGTAGAGGTGCGTCTGAAGCCTCCATTTTCACAAAAGGCCATTCTTCTAGTCATGAGCTACAAGTTTAGCGTCAGTCAACTACATTACAAAAACTAGAAGTGGGCCCAGCTTTACAGAAAGGAGCAAGGAACAAACATACTCCAGTCCTTCCTCACCCCTTAAAGGTGAGCTGCCTGGCTTTTTACAAAACCTTGGGAATAAAGCCATGTCTCTCAGCCAGGAGTGGTTTCACCATATAAGTGCTCTTTTTATATGTCACAACTTATTTATTTTTTTATACGGATGGGGCACTGGTCCACACTTACAGAAACAGTAATGACTTTGTGCCAGCACACTGATGCATCACACGGAGGCTAACACAGCTCAGGTCTTTGAAAGCAGCATCTGTCTCCCACTAAAATGGGGTGTGGGATTCCAGAAGCAGATTCCAGAAAACCTAGGAACCAGAGGGCTTTTTTTTGAACAACACACTGCTGAAGAATTGCACTCTAGAATTCAAGCTTTAAATATTTAACACTAGAGGCTGAGGGGGGGCACTGGGGGGGGGGGGGAAGGAAAGAAAAAAAGAAAGGGCCAAGGTGGCTGACTGGTGCAAACCAGAACTGTGTGACCTGGCCCAAGCAACTGGCTAGTATTTACTTCAAGATCAAGCAAGACAAAGGTTGGTAAAACTAGCTAGCTGTTAAAGCAGCAAATAAAAATTTCCAGGAAAAAAAAGCGCAACCTAAAACTCTCCAGAAAACAGCCAGAAGTTAAAATAAAACTAATTTCTATAGGATTCTAGCAGCATATCAAGCTCCCAGATGAGGTTAAGGCTCATTGAGTGAGGCACTTCCCATACTTCTGAAATGTGAAATGCCAAAAGTCCTGGGGAGCCAGGAACTGGCACAGAGGGAAGTTCCAACTCTAACCTAAACTCTTCATTTAAAAACAAAACGGAACTGAAGCACTTAGAAAGATTACAGGGTAAAGTACAGTGAATATAAATGTCAAACTAAACAGCTTGGTGAACATAGTATTATGATAACCATTTTCTGGTGGAAAAGTTTTTTTCATGTACTAAGTGGTCAAAGCAACAAAAATCACCATTAGCAGCAATAACATGGCAGACAAGATGAGAGCGTTGTGCAGGAGGATCTTCCGACCGACGTAGTTCTTATTGGAAGTAAATCAGCTATGGGAAAATAGTATGTGCTGACTGACAACAGCCACAGCAAAGATTTCTCCCCCCACAAAGGGAATGATTAAAATCCCATTTATGCTGAGATGTTCAGAATGGGATCTGCCCTTTCAAAGATGGAACACAAAATTAAGAAGTCATCTCTTCTTGATTTATTTGGGTTATTTTTGAATAGAAATAGGCTTCTGCAGAAGCAAAGACACATGCTTCCTTACAGAGAGGCCTAGCATGCCTCTTCTTAGGTTCCCTTCTGATGCCTCATTAAGAAGCCAAATGACCCACCAATCATGGAGGGAATAACAAAATTAGCTTCAATGATTTAAGAGATGGTGGCGGAACTCCCTTTTGGCATGAGCCTCTCTTTCATCCCTCTCGTATAGAAAAAAGCCAAACCACAGAGAGGAACCAGTCGTGAGAAGTATTTCAATAACCAGTCTGCAGCTATGAGAAGAGGCGGCTGTTATCACCAGAGCAACAAAACAGAGGACAAGGGTGGAGGGAGAAGACGAAGGAATGCTGATATGCTGGGTTGGGATTGAAGAGGGCACAGCAGGGTGTTTATTCATAGCCCGTAGGATTCAGCAGCTGTTTCAAAACAAGAAGTCACATCAAAGGAAAGAACTGTTAGCACAGCTCCTACATGAGTTTTTTTCAACCCAGATAAAACTGTCCTGATAATGGTGAGGAGAAGGAGGGACTTTGGGAAAACTCCCTGTTTCAGAGAATTAGTGAAATTTGATTCATTGTTCATGTTAGGATGTCAAAGCAATTATGAAAATCAAGTAGAAAAAAATCCATCTAGGACTTCTCAGGCCTTAGCCCGGCGTAGGTGGGGGTAGCTCTGCAGAGTCCTGTCTATTGCTTCATCCAAGCTCACCACTGGTTTGTAGCCCATGGCTCTCTTGGCCCGTTCACAGCTGTAGTAGTGAAATGTTCCGGCTAGTGCCACCCGCATAGGGGTAAAAGTGGGCTTGATGGTGACCAGTGGACTTAGCAGCCACAGCACTAGAGACAGGAACAGGGCCAGGTAATACGCCAGCCAATAGGGAATACGGTACTTGGGAGGATCGTAGTTCAAGCCAGTCAAGATACGGGACATGAAAGCCCAGAAAGGAACTGGTTCATCATTTGTGATATGAAATGCCTGAAAGAGAGGAAGACAAAAAGGCAGATGAAAAAATCATTAGTTTTCACAAATTTGTCTCTGTGACGGCCCATCTCGTGTTCATGTTGAGGAGACACATCCCTGACTTCACTGGGAACACATTTTCATGAGAAACGGCTTTGCACTAACCACCTCTGTCTGAAAAGTGACGAACCCCTTCTTTGCTAAGAAAGCCAGCTACTTCCGACGCTCCAGAGGGTAAGATTACTCAGAAATGGTCAAACAAACTGAATGACACAACACAACACAAATGCATTAAAGTACCCTAGCTGCACGTACAGCGCATGTCCAGAGCACAGTGGTGCCATGAAGATCTATAAAAGCTTCTCCTGTTCTGAACTCTATCGCCAAAGCTAAGTAACTGTCTTCTTATGTACACACCTTGGCTGCCCACAGTTCCGGATTTCCTTTCACAAGTTTTATAGCATGAAGTATATTGATACATCTTAGCCCATGTGGTTGCACACAATGGTCACCAGATGGGCAGCCATTCATTATACACAGAGACAGAAAAAAATTGACCCATTTGTGTGTGCTAGTTCCACTCCTCTCCAAGACAGATGTTCAGTACAGATAAAAATCAGCATAAATTACAGAGCAGACACACGAAGCCAAGGGAGGCTTGCAGATGAAGTTCAGCTAGGGGACGTCTACTCCCCTCCCCTTGCTAGGTCCTTCCTTACCTTCCCACACAGGGGAGAATCTTTCTGAAGATTTTCTGCAGCTAGGATGTGTCCATGGACCACGTTTTCCACATAGGTGAAATCTACCAAGTTCTTTCCATCCCTGCAGAGACAAAAGGAAGAAGTTTAGCCCTAAGGCAAGTCAGGCTGAAAATCTGCTTGTGGCAAAAGGAAGGACTTTCACACATGATATATTTATTCCAAGTTTCCTCTTCTCCTGCTCTCTTGTGCTGCAAATTCAGGTTATACCCTCTCAGAGAGATGAAATCACTACATACTATTTTGGAGACAGAGGAAAGGCTCTTAGATCTCAGCTCTTGTCAAGGCCCTCAAAGTTTACCTTCCTGTAACAGTACCATTTTTAAACCTCAGATCCTACAGGTCTCAGAATCAGTAGAGTGATCCACAGAAGCAGAACAAATAGAAACAGCGTGGTAACTAGCACAAAGACAGGCACTTAAGGACAAGCTTTCACTTATGAATTTCTTGGCTCGTGAAATTCTAACTTATTCCCCCAATAAGCCAACTTCACCCCTAGCTGAAACCAATTTAACTCACTGTGTTAAATCTATTTCCACACAGGTACAGAAAATGAAAATGAATCTGCATCACTTTCAGGAGTCCAGCTAAATCAAACAAATGGTTTGTTACGAAACCATCACCACACTCATTTGGCCATAAAACCAGTATTGCTGCAATCCAACATTCTGAGAGAGAATGATTTTCATTTCCTATGTTCATGGATGAATAGCTATTTCATTTGCTTTCTTGGAAGGGATATATAAGTCTGTATAGTGGTAGGAAAACTCAAAATGAGGAATGCATGTTTGAGCTGGAAGAGAATGCAGACTTGCATGAAGCGGAAACCTTGAGTTTGTGTAGGTTTGCTGCTCGCAGAACAGTGTGAGAGATCAATTCAGAAGTGAACTGTAAGGAAGAATAAGAACCAAAAAAACCCAAAACCCCACAACTCTATTCCCTTTCTTCCTTCTACCCCGATCATATATTCACATGTGCACATACACACACAAACCAGCTCCCTGAATGTAATAAAAATCTATTACAAATTAAAGAACACATTTCTTTTCAAGAGCATAATACAATCAATAAAAATATCCTTAGTAGTAGCTCGAACTATTTCTTGTTCTAAAATTTCAGTGGTCCACTACAAGCTCTGCAAGGCTCAATAACAAGACAAATATCTTTGATCTTATAGTATCTTCGATCTTATAATCGGAAATATTAAAACACTGCCATATAAGCTTTTTAATTGCAAGAACCCCAAATACCAGAAGTCTATATTAATTAAATTAACAGGAAGTAATCTGAGCGCTCTCATATTTAAAAGGACAGCTCTTTAGACAATGCAGAGACAGCTCAAGCTATGTCAGCTTTCCCCACTGATACTCTTTTTGCATTGTGAACACTTACCATCCAAGTGCATGAGTCCCTAACACAGAAGGTTTTTTAAAAAAAGAATCCTGGATCACAAGTGAAAAATTAAAGAAACGTACTTTTTTTCCAAGCCACAACAACACTACTACTTTAGTATTATTCCCTTCCAAATGGGCTTTGTAGGCTCAGCATTAATTTTAACAAAAGCTATGAAATGACTAAGCCTTGCTCACCCAATGATGAACTTCATTTTGCCGCTCTTAGCTGCTTGGATGAGGATGGGAACCAGCTGAGGGTCTCTAGGGCCAAATATTCCATGGGGACGAATAGCAGTAGTGAAGAAATTGTTGCCTGGGTCATTTGCACTGAGCAAAAAAAAAAACGATAACCAAATCAGGAGAGAAAGGCTGGGAAGAGAAGTATGGGTTAGTAATACATTCCAAGATCATCACTAAAGGGGGTAGGCGTTCTGCCATCTCTTTCGGAAGACACCAGTGGAAGAATTACCGATCACTCATATCTTTACAAACGATCCTCCCTTTGTTCCCATCTGTTCTCCCACTTCTCTTTAATGAGAAAACCAGACAAAAATCTGTTTTCATTATTGAACATCTAATGAATTGACAGGCAAAGGAAGGGAACTCTTCGCCTCTCTCATTTAACACCATAGAAACCAGAGGAGCTTTGAAAGTTCCTTCACTCCATGAATTCTTTATGGACATGTTGGAGAAAAGAAGGACACCAAGCAATTCAATCTCTGTCTCTCTCATCAATCAACAGAAGATTTTCATCACAGGCCTTCTCAATCATATTCAGAAGGGCTGTGGTCCCATCTTCCTGGCAGCACCAGATTTAGCTAAGCAGATTTAGCAAGGCATCTTTGAAGAAGATTTAATTCTACTGGGAATTTCCAAACAACGTGTTCTACTAATTTTTAACAGCTGCTGGATTTTCTGTTAAAAATCCAAGAACAATGTATACAAATAAACACTGAATACTTTCACTGTTTTACCCAAAACAAAGACATAATTCCAAGCATATTGCGCTAGACTTGATTGCTGCTCATAAGCTTCTACTTTATTAGTCCACTTTACTGCAAAGTGGTTATGCTGGCGAGTGAACAGATGTTTTTATGCTGTATTTTCAATTAAGCTCTTTTTAAGGAACATAAGAAAAATTCTTAAAGCCTAATACTCGACTTTAGAGGACACACTGTCAGCTTCAGTATGGAAGCAAGTCTAAACACCTCTTGCACAAAAAGCGTAGGTTCTTTCCACAACTGAAATACAAGCCACTGAAAAAAGTTTGAAGAAATGTTTGTTCACTGTGATTAAAACATTGTCATACCATATTTAAACCACAAATACTGCAGCATTAAGAACCTGAAATAGAACAGATACTGGTGATCAGCAAATGTCCGAAGTAGTGGGCATTCCGATGCGGGGAGAAATTTTTAGACCTTTTTAACAAGAATACTTTCAGTATATGGCCAATAGCATTAGCTTACAACACGTCATTAGGCTGGCATGCTCCTCAACCCAGTCCACATCTCCACCTCATCTTTTCCTTCCCCAGTGACTTGTTCACAGTCCCAACTGTACCTTCAGGCTGCAAATCAGGTAAATGGGGTTCCGAAACAGCCTTCCTGTAGGAGTAGAGAAGGCAAAAAACTCCCCGCAACTGCTCTTAAAGCAAAGCTGTACCAGTTAAGAAATGGGATTGTCACATGGCTCTTGCAATGAAAGTGACTCTGCCAGTTCGTTTATTCTTTCTCTAGAAACAATCTTTGTAGTGTAACACACTATTTCATTCAACTTCCCTGGTAATTTTTATCAAAGCTTTGTTTTATTCTCTTTTTATTAACTGAATACACTACTTTGGAGTTTCACCAGCCAAGGAAGACGTAACTGAGCACTTCTGTATTCGGACTGCGAAAGAGCTGCTAGGAAAGCATCCCCTGGACCAACCCATCAGCATGCCTAGGGAAAAGGATGTGGGTCACTTGTGAAAGACACAAGTGGCAGCCACTTGCCATACTTCTCTATAATGGAACAAATGAATCCACAGCTCACTAGCCTCCACACTGAAGAAGGCTAAAATCTGACAGATTCGCCTAAAAGAGGGGAATTTCCTATTTCAGTTATACTCTGAAAACTCTGGCAGGCATTGCTACATATGCATGATTCTGCGCAGATTTTCTTTGCAACTGTAAGAATGAGATACTACTTTATAATGAAAGAGAGATTCTGGAGAACAGCAGAGATCATCTCAGTCTTGAAGAGTCTGTTGTGTCCCCCAGGGCATGCCCTAATTTTAGAAGGGCAGTTTTAGGCATTGAAAATAACAATGTTAACTATGTGATGACAAATACCTTCTCCTGTAGGATCTTCGTCTCTGTGTAATAGTCAATAGGTTTTTTTGCATAAGGGAGGTCTTCTGATCCATTTTTTATGTCTGTGCCCTCAAAAACTACACTGGCACTGCTAGTTAACACCAGTTTCTGCAACAGATGTGAAAGAAAACAGTTGTTTAAAGCTGAAGACAAAAGGGTCATTATATACAAAGGCTGAGTAAAGACAATAATAATGTTTAATCAACTGATTCTACAGATAACAAACTAAGTCTAGAAGAACATGGGCTAATGGAAGATGACCTGAAACTGCAGGTAAGAAAACTCCCACTCTCTTAATTGACTCTGTCACATTGTTTAGTGAGATTAAAACATTTCAACAAACATCCAAGGCAGCCAGTCAAGGGGAAAACATCTCCAGGAAAATTAGAGTGCCCACTTGGCTTGGCACATTTTAGCACTTAACACACAACGAGTGTTTTTAAGATATATTTGTTCATCTTGATGGTAACAATATCACAGTAGATTAAACCAAAAAAAGAATTCTTATCTTCAGCGTATTTGTTGGCTAAAAACATACCCTAGTGGATTCAAAACAGGAAGTCAGTGATGTATTTGAGTAATCAGAAACATATGGTTTTAAACAAGATCTACATTGTAATAGAAAGATGACTAGATCCAACAAGTTCCAATAAGACTTAACTCCTTGCTCTGACAGAATCCAGACTAAGCCTGAAGGTAAACATCACGTGGCGCATTTCCTACAACAGCTTATTACACAAGGGCAGAAAAAACCCCACCAACTAACAACAAACTGTGGGGCTGGGAGTCCTATGTGATAGACATCATTTAATTCTAAACATTATCACTTCCATATTTGGACATGGACACTGCGCAAAATGCATGCTTTGGAGGCAACATCTCTGCCCAGAATAAGTAAGGGATCTTCACATGCATTGCACTTGAAAATTTGCTAAGAATTTAAATGAAAACTCATGTGATATCAAAATAACATAAGGAGGAAAAAAAAAAAAAAAGCACAGCCTTGCCTGAACAGCAGCTTGGTTTCCTCTGGCTCTTTCTTTTGTGGGCAAATGACTTTCTAAACCAAATTATACTATACCAAGTCTGCACTAGACTTTCTATACCAAATTACATGGCACAAGTATGTTCCTTCTCATTATATGTGGTTTTAAACAAGATCTACATGTGGTTCTCCCATGAGTGATTCCCAGGTGTCTAGAAGGACAAATTTTAATGGATGTTTTTCCTGCAGTCAGGAAGATTGCAATGTGCAGGTTTTCTGTGGCAAACATGGACTGAGCTTACAGCAGACGCTAAGCAGTAGACCAACAGAATCTCTCTCTCTTCTACTAATTTTCACAGAAGAAGGAATTCAGTATCTCGGAGACCTTTGCCCCTCTTTCAAACCAGATTGAAATTGGTCCATGTTGCAATTGTTATAAAGTCACAGCAGCATCTTATAATCTCTGTGTGCTTTTCTACCCTTACCTGCACTCCAGCTTCTTTGCAGGCTTCAATGACTGCTTTGGTTCCCATAAAATTCACCTTATAGAACAGTTCCCTGTTGTCACTTGAAGGTGCTGGTGATGCACAATGAAATGCCACTGACACCCCTTGTAAAGCTGGGAGCAAAGCCTGGAAGATACATCGCATGAGACAGCAATGAAGCAACAGCAATAGTGCCTACTCAGAAAAAAAAAAAGAAGGAAATAAAACACAGAGTTCTTTTCCTCATGGAAACAAAACCACCAAATTTCAAGTCATCGTCCTTCCATAAAGGTGAGCAGCTGGAATAGGATTAGCATCCAGGATCTTCACAATGTCCTCTCCTTCTTGCTAGGCAAAAAAGCACCACATCATCTGTTCTTTCCAGAGAAGAACCTGGGAACCTTCTGAGACCTGGAGGCTGTCTAGACTTCACTACTTGCAATAGTCTCAAGTGCTGCAGGTATGAGACTCAAAATTACCTGGAGATGGGAGTTAGAAAACTCATCAAGCAGCAGGTTTAACAGCCAGCAGTACCCCATGGCCCTGTCTGCATTTGAGATGACTGTCATAAAGCTCTAGGACATGATACTTTACACTGGTGGAGAGACATCTCTTCACATTGCATACAAATGTTTTTGCCGAGGCTCGCACACATGATTGAATCAAGGCAAGAGGTCTTAGCGTGCCTTAACTGTTAGGAATAATGCATTCTGCTGTTCTCACACAGCTGAGGTTAGCCAGGAGAGCACCCACATGCAATTACCAACAGTGACTGTAATTAGGCTGTATATCTGAGCTAACAGTAATGCAAACCGTAATACAGAAACAAGTTCTGTTTTTTTCAGCTTCAAGCAGAAGTATATTTCTTTAAATGTTCTAGATGAGGGTTCCACAGAAAACTGCTTAGGCTACTGACTTCACAGGGAAAGGTTGCAGGGCATATCTATATAGCCTTTTACAACCTGTGCAGTGCCTTCAGGTGTTTAGTGCTTCAGGGAAGGCTTGGTAAGCTGTTTGAACAAACATTTACGTAAACAGACATCCTTTCTATCTACCCATGTCACATACTATTGTTAGTCTGTACCTCTTTGTCGCAAAGGTCTCCCAGGAAGAACTGCACTCTGTCACTGTCAAATCTCTTCTGAATATCAAACACATTGACCACGTAACCCTTCTCCAGGAGCTGCTCCACCATGTGCTGGCCTAAGAATCCTGACCCGCCGATCACTGTACATTTCTTACCAGCCTGCAGAGACAGGGAGAAAAGCACCTTAGTAAGGAGACTTACACCAACAAACTGCACAAGAAACCTGATCTCTACTTCCTCAGATCTTAATGCACTGGAGTTTCGCAGAACTAGTCAGTAGCTAGTTTAATTGGAGGAGTCTAAATTCACATCAAAACACTCTTCCATATCTCCGTGCTATCACAGTAACTTAAAAGTTCAGGCATGCTCATGGTCCCCACAGCTCACATGCTGGTTTGTATTTTAGCAGGAGTCTGCCTCGTAACCAAATGGCTCAGGTAGTAGGGAAGAAAAAGAGAATTGGCTCTGACAAACTCTGCCCTGATGGTAAAGCAAACAGAATTTGCTTCAGCCCCATGATACAGATAATTCAGAATACTAAAACTGTCAGTGTTAGCAAGGACAAAACCATTTTCAGAGCATGTGAAACTGAGGCTTCTCCAAGCCAAGAAAGCAATCAGGTAAAGGCAAGGATTATCCTTCTTAGTTAGTCATTAGTTCCTCCTTTCTTTTTTAAAGCTTTTTAAAATCAATGGCTAGTCACTAATTAACAGATTCTGGTCTGGTCACTCATCTAACCGGCCTGAGACTGAAGACCTTACCGCCAACACAAAACATACAAGCAACGAGTCTGAGGAAGCTTTTGTACAAAGAATGCTCTGTCCTGGTTGGAAATAGATTTGCTCCTTAATTGTTGCTACACAAAACCCCACCTCTGCAGTTATACTATCAGCTGAAGGGAATTTTAACCCAGGGAAACCACACAAAGACAACAATTGTTCAGAAGTTTACGTGCTACATCCTTAAACAAAGACTCTACTGCAAAGTGTCAGTTATCCACAACCGAAATTAGAAGAGTTCACAGCAGTTGCTTAGTTACATTAAAGCATAACCAGTTATTTAGAATGCTGCATGCAAAGTACAGTTTGATTAAAATAATTTTTAAAAGTTCTAACAGGTTGGCCTATTTGGGGGCTATTTGGTTTTGATAGCTGCAAGAGAACAGACAGCATCGAAAGAATATGTGAGTTTAAGGACTCTCTGCAGTTCACTCTCCTTGTACTCCTCCACTACAACAGTTTTGCATTTGCTTTACTCGTCAGCTTCCTGATTCTCTACACTGAGCCACATCCCTCCCCTCTGCGGTGCCCTCTCCCTGTTGAGGCGCCTAGCCTTTTCAGCTCCTCCTCAAAAGGCAGTCGCTCCGTCCCATCAATATTTTTACTTGCCTTCCCCTGCACCCTTTCTCATTCCAGTGCGTTCTTCATAAAACAAGAGCACCGGAACTGCACACTGCACTTAGATGTGCTGGACCAAAGTTCTACAGCGGCAGCATGACGCCCTCTGTCTGGCTTTGAATATCAGAATCAATTTCTACCAGTACAGATGAGGTAAGTCCAGGTTTCTCTGTATGATGGTTTTCCACTCACCCAAGTATAAGGACGGTATTCTAACTGGTGATGAGAAGCAGACTATTTAAATAATCTTTACTGCACATTTATAATACGCAATACAATCTAGTACACACATCTCCTGGGAAAGCACTAAACGAACCAACTCAATGACCAGATTCAGTATAACTGCAGCTAACAGTGCTGCACATGGATTAATCAGCCGTTTTTAAAAAAACACAGGTAGAAAGCCAGGCTATGCATCATTATATTGATTTTAGGATATGAACGACTACCTATCTAGTGTTGTGCTGTGAAGATACAACAGCTTTTTCACACTCTCTACCATGACACTACATTGGGGTTTTTGTTTCCTAAATAGCTGAGATTCACTGAAGCTTCATATGAATTAACGAGAAAATAGTTCAGAAGGTAGAAATTTCTCTATAAAGAAGAACCACGAGTAATGCAAAAGAACAGCTTAATAAATTGTACTCCTAAGAGTAATGTACAAACACGTCTCTGAGCTAAGCCAAATGTTACTCTTTCCATATGCTAGCCTCCTGTATTTAATGCAGGAATCATAGAAAGAGGTTACAATGGTCTAGTAGATCTCAGGGATCTCAGCTGGGCCTTTATCTGCACTGCAACATGGAATAATGTTATAAGGCATGTAGAAATGATCCTGGAGTAGCTAAATCTCCAGACCAATTGATTTGGCAGCACTGACAAAGCCACTAGTGTTCTTGGGGGTGGGAGTTGGAGCATTCCTGGATCTCTTTGGAACTAACAGCAGCAAGTGATTCCTTGGAAAATCATGTTTCCTCCATCACTATCTCCAGAGTTAGTATTAATGCAGGAACAGTCTCATGTCTTCCCTGGTAATGTTCAGAAGAAGTATCTATGAAAATATGTTTCTGCAAGATAAATAATAAAGCATCAGTTAAGCCCTCAACTTACCGATCTGAGGCGTGTGGCCATTTTTCAGATGATTCACTACCAACCTAATTCCTTTAAAAAAGGAGAATATTATTTTATTCACAATGCAATACTTTTAAAAACACATTTCTAGTTATAGAAATCAAGGTTTGAAGACATTATGCTAAAGCAGAAGTATGCAAACTAATTCTCCCTGCCCTGCTGAACAAAATAAGCAGCACAAGAGTAACAGCGACATCAAATCGCTTTCTCAAAGGCATAATTTTAATATAATGAAATACCCTTGATAACAAAGGTACCATCTTATTTTAGCTAGTATTAGCTTCATGCACTTCCTTTAAGTCTGAATATTGACACTCCAAATAACATGAACACAATTGCAGGTTTTGACAATGTCCTCTTCAAAAATATAGTTGCTCAATGGTGTTAGGAACAACAAAATAAAACTGAAGTTCAAGCATTTCAGCAGCACCGTGCCCGCCTGTTCCACAGCAGCAGACACAGCACGGAAGAAACACCGGCACTCACTGGTGCCCATCAGTGAAGGGAGGGGAGCCAGTGGTGAGATTTTCCAAGTTTTCACACCACAGGCTGTTGATGCCACCAGTTTCATTAAAATATGCTCTTCCTCGCAGCAACAGCAAACAAAATTCCCAACTCAGCTGGGATTGTACTGTGTGGAGTATAATTGAAAGACAGAAAAAGACAACATGCCTGTTTAAGATCCATTTCCAACATAAAGAAAAGCTGCACACAGACTTCTGATGGCTTTACGGTCACTTTAAACCATCACTATGGTAAACTACTGGTTTAGAGGCTGATTTCACTCTCCTTATTCCTAGTCAGTGCTTCCCACTACCTCCTGTTATTCATGGGCTGAGATAGATCAAGGCTATGAGTAGCTGAAAACTAATCATTTGCTGCCTGGGCTGGTCTTCAGCCAGAGCAGCTCTCTGACCCATCTCACCTCACAAACACTAGTGCCAACGTAAGTGGATTAGATCCAGGAACAGCTACACCAATGTTGCTATAAAATTATCGCAGTACCATGCCACACACAAGCAAACACATCTGTTGGACTGGCTCACTCTGCAAGCTACACAGTTTAGCACTCTTTGTTTTTCGTTTTTCTGAAAAACCCCTTGAAATAACAAGGAAAGAGCCAAAAGAAGGCACGATTGGCACCTGACCAGCCAGGAACACCACGCTCGTTTGAAAGTATGGGCACAGGGTGATCCACCCTCCAGTTGCCCTCTCTTCTACCCCCACGTCTGCCTTAACACAGGCCTTACCCCTCTCCAAAATGCAATTTTTGAACTGCTCCGTCTCCAGTTTCCCCCCAGCTCGTTCAGCTCCCCCATCCCATAGCCTCCCCACCCATCTCCCACCCCTTCGGCCACCCTCCACACACCCACCTTCTCCTAC
>NW_009603278.1:0-7308 GCF_000690535.1 Cariama cristata
AGAAGCCACCCCTGTAGCCCCCCTGCTACCAAAACCTTGCCACGCAAACCCAATACAGCATCCTATCCTTCTGGCCTCCCTGGGGGAAGGGAAGATGTCTAGATAGTTGACCACCAGCCCTCATCCCAGGTCTTCTCTTCCCATGACCAAGAGTGGGGCCCTCTCTGATGGACAGTGCGGGGAAGCTGGTATTGCAAAGGAAGAAAAAACTAACAGGGAAGTGGGGGAAAAAGCAGCAAACAAACTATGATACTGAGGTGTGGAAGGAAGACAACTTGCCTGAACCCTGCCACAACGTATAAACAAATGCCACAGGCAAAATCTGAAATGGCAGAGCGGAACCACAGTTTCCATAGGCTTTTCAGTCACAGAAGCCATGACTACTAGCTATTAAAACAGACTTAATGGACAATAGCTTCCTGTCTTCTCAGGTGGTTACAAAACAACAGCGACGCAGGCGCTGCCAGCCTGTCCTGTGTCATGACCATGGCAGATGTCACCCTGCACACCTCACTGCTCCCAAGGGCAATCCCCACAGATAGCACAGCACCTCCTACAGAAATGTGCTTTTTTTTCCTGAGTAATTTCTGTTTAATGAAGCATAACAAAATCACCCAGTATTGCCTTCTCTGAGTATGAACTACTGCTTGTAAGAAGGTTGGGTAGCTCCTTCCTGCAGGATTATGATGACAGGAAAGGACCTGCCCTCATTTGTTTAATAAATAAAATAATACTGAATGAAAATGAAAAATATTCTTAATGAAAGGTGTTTGTGTTCTTTTTTTTTTTTTTAATAAAAAGGCAAAATCCAAATAGGAAGAGTCTCCTAAATAATTCTGATAAACGTCAAAAGTTCCATTCAGTGTTGAAGGAAAAGAGTTAACGGAAAACATTTCTGAAGCCAGAGAGAATTCTGTATTTGTTAATAGGAAAAGTTCAAAAGATTAATCATACAGATTCTTTGACATTTCATCTTGCAAAAGCGTAATCCTAATAAGAAAAACATTTTGGCAAGAGCACCCTCACTGTTGAATGCATGATGGTTACTCTGGAAGAGGGAACAAGAGCTAGCTTGTTGAAATGGCACTACAAATGCAGAAGAAAAGCAAGTTTTACTGAGCACTGGTTCTAGACACTTCTGTAGATGTTTGTTTTACAGATGTGAATGAAGTGGGAGCTGCAGTACAAGTTCTTGGACTATCTCTGGCACAGCAGCAGTGGGAGGAATGAAGGTAGAAAAGACATCTCATCCTTGCCTTTTTTTTTTTCCTCTCTCTTGTTCCTACTGGTTTTAATACTGGCAGAGAATTCTCTAGGGGGATTGTAAGGCCATTTGTCTCTGAAGCACAGAGATCAACAGGCAGCTCAGTGAAAAGCCATACTGGGGAAAGAGAAATCCAAGCTGCAAGCCAGCAAGGTGAGTTAGTATTTCCACCCATGGTTTTGCAAAGGATTAGCTGTTAATAAAGATTTAACTAAGCTCTGCTTTGCCTGTACAGCTGCAATATTAATAACAGCCATGCATCTTTTAGATCTGTTGTATTTCCTCCACAGCAAGTCTACAGCAGTGAATATAGCTCTAGGCTGTTTCTGTATTACTGAAATTCACCATCATTGTGATTTTCTGACCCCTTTCCTCCATTATCATTAAAAAGAAAAATCAAAAAGTGTTTCTTCTACTCAGACTCTGCTGTCATTCTCCATGCCCACTGTATATTATCTGCCTCCTCATTATCTGAAGCATGACAGTAGAAGTACTGAATGAAGCACCGACAAAAACCCTGGAGCTAACTTAGCATACTTGATGGCACACATTGCCTAACTAGCCAGCTTCCTTTTGCCATCAGGTTTTGATTTGATACCATGGCTGGAAATCTTGAAATTGTTTTTGATTCTGACCTTCCTTCTGCCTCTCTCTTGTTTACATACTTTTGTCACCTCTAGAAGATTTGAGCTTTTGTTTCTTTGTTTTGATTCAACAAATATTCATGTTTTAGGTTGCATGAATGTCTGAGGTTTCTAGAAAAGAGTAAACCTAAGGTTTCAGGACAATCCACAAACTTCCAGTGCTATATTAAACCCTTTTTAGTAACAACCCATAAAAACATGCATCTGGATGGAAATTTTTGGTTGATAACTTTTTTCTTTTCCTGGATAGGAGGTACCTCAAACTTCAGGAAAACGTAATTTCTAGTCTAACGAAGGCTCCTAGTGCTATTAGCTCTACTGAAAACTCCATCCCTGTGTCTTCTCAGCGTGGGAAGGAGGGCAGAGTGGGTGGGCATCCGTTATCTTCCTGGAAATTCCAGAGAGGCTGCAGGGACTTTATTCACAGGTGGCTTGGAAACAGGCCAGCTACAGTACATGGAAGCCACATGAAATGCATATGGCAGCCTTGGTCTTTTGAGCTGTTGTGTTCTGATATTACGACACCAAATAAAAATTAAAAAAAACTACATCAGTTTTGACCTTCTCTGGTTCTGGATAAAACAAGCAGATTATCAAGGAGCTTTTTGGCTTTCATCTCTCCTCCATTTAATATGTGCCTCCCTAGTAAAGGTTTTACAGACCCCAGTGGTTTCTGTGGAGCAGAAATAAATATTACAACAAACAAATCCAAAGGAAAATGTTTGGGTTTGGTGTTTTGGGCCTTTTTTGGTGTGGATTTTTTTTTTTTTTTCAATCTTCTCTTTATTCTTTTGTCCAGAAATGACAAAATTGGTTCTCAACTTGGAACACAATTGTTTATGACAATAAATCAGTTGACTTCACTGTTACCGTGCCATCCAAAATGACTTTGTAATCTGGAAAAAAATAATTGTGCTGAGGAGAAAGGGAGCAATGGCCATTTCCCAGGCTTTTTTGACCTTCTGAGCAAGAATTGGAACTTGCCTAGTGGTTTAGATGTTAATCTGTCTACCCAGTGTGTGGGTGTGCTCTGAGTCACAGCCAACATGTGCACTCACTTCTAAAACAGGGCTTCCTAAATATTTTTGTAAGGGTAACTTTTGTTTAACTTTCATTTGGCAGAGTCCCACATTGGGAATGGTCAAAGGCTCAGGAAGGACCATATGTTGTGTATGGAGCTGCTAAGAACAACTTTGAAAGTTTTCAGACTTTTCCTCTCAAACTGAAGAAGAAAAGCCTCACCCCTCCCCCCAACATGAATTAAGATACTGCTTTTTTCTCACCCACTTGCCAGCAAACCACATCTGTCAGGCTTCAAGTGTGCAACAACAACTGTCTGTCCACAGCGAAGACAAATGTGTAATTTTTATATTTTTTTTTGGCGTCTGCTGTATTTATTTTTTTAATCCATGCCTAGTTACTAAAACTCAAGGGGCATTCTGCTGAGGAGGTTCCAGGCAACAGTAACTGTGCAAGGACTCAGCAAACAGGATACAGTGGCCATATACAGGCAGCAGGCACCGCAGAGATTTCTGCTAAGAGAGGTCATTTTTTTTATTGTTCTGCTTATTACATAACTGGGAACACGGATAATGAACATGTTTCAGTCAAAGCATCACAGGTGTTACAAATTGCTTTCTCTCTTGGAGGCCCTGTTATTAACCCAGTTACTGCTGGTAATAATACCTGCTGCTCTGCAAATAAGCCTGAAAAATGCACTGGGGTCAGATTCAATAAAGGGCTTAGGTGACTCAGCATACATTGGTGTAATACCCCGTATTTAAGATCTCAGGCCTTTAAGCAGAGTCTGAATCCTGACCAACAGATCTATAAAGTGCACAAAGCATGTTAGGTGCCTGCAATAACAACCCCGAGCAGCTTAGCATGCACCTGCTTAAACCTAGCCAATAAAGCTGGCTGGGTGGGGAGAAGAACCTTAAAACCCACCTGGCAGACCTGCAAGGAGATACTTGCCTTCGGTCAGGATGCACAAACCAGACCCCTTCCAAAATACAGTTTTGTGGGCTTTTTCTCTGCTTCCCCCCCCCCTTTTTTTTTTCCTGTCTTTCTTTTTTTGTTTTCCCTTCAGAGAACTGAGCAGGACTTACGCTTTTTAATGTTCCTCCTTTGCCACTGTTGCTGCACATTCATACAACACCCTGCTGCTAAGGCTGTAACCTGGGAATTGGATATCCTGAGTTTCGTTCCCTGTTTTGGCTGCACAGCATGTCTGCAAGAGGGGCTTCAAATCCACCCCCCGCCCCGGTCCCCCATTGTGCAATTAGCAGCTCTAAAGTAGGTCAGTGTGAGTGGGCTGGAGGCATACGCTCCTCATCCTCCAGCTGCAAATGTGCCGAAAACAATTCGAGATTCATTAGTCCGTAAAAAGAAAGAGCATATTAAGCAACCAAGTCATGTTTCCTCATGCTCAGGACACTCACCTGGCATGAGGGCACCCAGGTTTCTGGCCCTTGTCTACGCTTGATTTTCTGTATTTTCACCAGTGGCGGTTGTATGTGAACTACAAGAAGAGGTTCCCAGCAGGGAAACTCGAACTCAGGCCTGTCCAGCTCTGTTTGGAGTGAGTGCCATAACCACCATCAGGCTGGGGACATGGCAGGAGTGGGGCTGCCCCTTGCCAGAGTAGCCTCTCTCCTGCTGACCGGGCTTTCTCTCAAGAGACTTGAAGAGATTTGAACCCAAATATATTTGAATATTCCCTATTCAAATAGGGAATGAAAATTTCCAAGACCTCTAAGTAAATAATCAGGCTACTATGTAGTGCTCGGGCAGCAGAGTGGAATTTTGCATTTCAGCAGCAGTCTGCAACAGCCACTACCTGTGATAAGGTGAGAAATAGGTCCCTGAAAGGCGAGCGTGTTCTGAGGACACTTGTGGGACCGACTGTCCCACAGTAGTATTAGTTAGGGATATGCACAAAGCAAATCTTCAATTGCTCACTCAACTCCACCAAGATTGGGACAACTCAGGACACGCACAGAAATACAGCTCCTGGTAAACTTAAGAGCAAATGAGTCCTTGAACTTAATCACCACCAGCTTTGTTGGGATTTTAGTCTTAAATGTCTCAGTTGGGTCAAGTCACAGATCAGAAAGTCTCATATGGGTTTGGCACCTACCTCCTTTTTATATGAGCGGGAAGGGAATTGCAGACTGCAGTGCTCCAAGCACTCCCTAGAAGCAGCACATCCTCTTGAAGGAAACACCATGCAAAGTTTTGCTCTTAGTTACCCCATTACAACTTTGTCTTGGTGATGATGCAATTGACAGCATAACTAGGCCAAAAATACGATAGTAGAATTGGTTGGGGTTTTTTCGGTTGGTTTGTTTGTTTTTTTTTAAGAGGCAAAGCCATACTATAGGACGGTGGGGATAAATGCAAGTTAGCAGACCCCTCGCTACCAACAGCTCCGTGTGGCCAATGCACTAGAGCTTCTAACCCTTGCAAATCCAGCACAGCAGAAACCTCACAGATGTGACAAAGAAAAACTCTCCAAAGAGTCAGAAACCTTTCCAGACCCAGGAGCTCAGTGGACTGTAGATATATGTGCCTTTGAGACACAAAGTGTATGCTGAGTGTTACAGCAAACATATTCCAAGTTCATTTTAAACATTTTTCTGCTGTTTTCTTCCTCAACATCATTTCCTTTCCTTGCCAAGCTAGTCTAGGCCCATCGCTCACTGTTCCTCAGAGCCTATCTTCCCGCAGGGAGAGCTGAACGCCTCCAGCTGCTGGTAGTATTCCCACCCATGTTACCACAGCAGCAGAGACAGCAAAATACTAAACACAAAGAAGCCATGTGGGCAAAGTCCCTGCATCCTCCGGGTTCATGAGCAGCCTTTGTGCAGCTGCCAGGCCCCCGCAGAAGCCTGCAGAGCTCGAGTGTTCACTCCAGCTCCTTTTCCAGCTGAGCCTGGCACATTTCTGCGACAACTAAGATCATCTGTGTGCAAAACGAGTAGCCTGCACTGGTTATACCCACTTTATGTGTCTTTCAGAGAAGCATTTTAGGGGCCCATCTATTTAGAGTGAGCATAACTTTAATAGTTTCCCCGAGTGTACTTCTCAGTAACCTTTCACTGGTACAATTGTCCTTCTTATATTTCTACCTGGGCTCCACCCTTGCATTGCATAATCCCTTCATCCTGAGATAAGTCAACACAGAGAAATTCACATGGAAATATCTTCCAATGTGGCGTGGAGATAAGGAGCATATGAATATCGTGTGTATTACTTTAGGCTTGTTTTCAGTCTATTTTTGTCTTCCTTTGGACATGTCTGATCTTCAAAAAGTAAGGACTGATACAGACTGCGTTTCCTATTAGCTGACGACAGCTATAGATTGGATTGACATATACTGATGTATTAATTTGGCAAGTTATCAAAAAAATCAGAGCCAAAAAAGCTGACAGTCAAGCAGCACAGTTCCCTGGAAAACAGATTTCCTTCAGTAAATCTTTTGTTTTGACAATATGACAGCTCTGTTCAAGAACAGTAACTGTATTGGGACAGTATATTTTGATTTCTCCATGACACTCAATTTAACTTCGCATGACATTTTGATTTAAAACGTGCATTAACTGGAACTTACAGGGTGTGCATCAGATGGATTAAAAATTGATTCCCTGGTAGATCTTTAAAAGGTAGTTGGCCAAGAAGAGATAACTGGGACTGTTTTTATTGTGATCCACCTGGGACCAGTTTTCAGTCTGACATGATTTAATATGTCAATCCACAATAAAAAAAAAAATCTGAAGTCTGGCAAATTTGGTAGGTGATTAAAAAAAAAAAATCGTTGAAGTCATTAATAGGGAATCACTCCGGCTTTGAGGGTGATCATTTGTTTAAATGGTCAAAGTCTAAAAAACAATGCATTCTGATATGACCAAACAAAAGATTTTAGATTTGAAAATAGAGAAGCGAGGCTAAAGATGAGCAAATGTCTGGGGAAGCTGTTACAGGGAAGGACTTTTTAAAGACTCCTCCTAGGCATTCACCACATTTTTGTCAAGACATACAGAGAAGAGAGACCTCCCATATTTTCCCATCAGCACACACATAATACCACAGTGCTGCTCTTAAGCAGTGAGAATGAAATATATTCATTTTAGAATGCTTTTTCAAATCTGAAATCTAAGTAAGGCACCCTGAAAATGTATGGTTGACATTTTATGGCTGGGAAAACATGATCATCAAAACCAAATGAACAAAAACCCCTCACCTCAAACACAAACCCTTTTGGGTTGAAATTTCCTTGCTTGGTTTCAACTTAAAGGTGATTGGCTTTTGGAAAGATTGAAAGAAATACTTCCAGTAGTTATTGAAGGTTGTTCAGACTAATTTTGTTCTGTCCAAAGTTACCCCCCCCCCCGTTTTTTT